>NW_022447436.1:0-2094 GCF_009761245.1 Sapajus apella | reverse complement strand
AAAAAAAAGACTCCAACCCAACAACAGCAAACAATATGTGACGCTACGAAGAAAAATCAGACCGGCCCTTGCACTGATGGGGTGGAGAGCCGGGCTGAGCCTTGCTTCACGGAAACACATCGGCAAGGTAGAGGAAATGTTTTCATCCTGGTTTCAAGGTGACTGTGCGGCTAAGAAAGCTGACTCAAAAGAGATCAAGACCGACGCTCGGAGCAGTGAAACCTGGGGAACAACATGGCCAAATAAATAGGCAAGGCTCCCCGTTTCCTTAAAAAGAAATGGAAACTCCATGAACATCGTTCAGGCACTGATGACATAATGACAGGAGATGAGAGATACCTTCTCAAAGCTAGGAGACCTGACAGACACCTACTGTACACCTCCTGCACTCAGGTGACCATGAGTTTGTCACACCGGCCTGGGGTCTGGTAACTTGATACTTGGGCCTGGGAGACAAACGCGTGGCATGAGCTGAGGAAGGGATAAAAATTCCCTGATATCTGCGTTTAGTATCCCATCATACATTTTTATTCAAACCGATTTGTGTGTATAGAGCCTGTCTTCAGAGTTGATCTCCCTCAGCCTAGTCTTAGGTACCAAAAACAAGGAATGCAGGGGTCACCTGAAAGAATGATTAGAGCATCCTCCACTACATCATGAGATGATGGACTCTCGACAACCAGTGCAGAGTTGAGGTTGCCTTCGTCAAATGGGATTTCATTGGTGTCTCCGTGAGGCTGGCTGGAGTCAGAAGGGCCGTAGCTATTGGAACGAGTGATGACACATTCCTCCGGTGAGTCTTCAAGGACTCTCTTGACATCCACCTTCGGCACCTCCCCGATGAGCCTGAGGGTATCGAGATGACTAAAGATTAAACAAAGGGGGATTGGACCCCGGGAACCCCTGGCCGGTTTTCACAGGAGGAATAAGAGAGGGCCCTCAGAAGGCAAATGGGAGGTTCCCTTTGAGAGGAAACAGGCAATCCTCCTCTCTGCCACAGAGCATGGCTGCCATGGGAAACCGGAGGGAAAGAGAGCGGCTGGTATGCGTCACACTGGGCAGAAAGGAGCTGAGAAGAGCAGAGGCTCACTTATCCCTGCATAGTTCAGACACGGCACTCGGCACATACAAAGAACCGCGACAGCTGCCACACCCTGTGTCTAAGTTGGGTTGAACTGAACGTATTGTGGCCAAGGGAATGGAGGCTTTTGGCCCATGGTAGACACCAGGGAGGGTGAGATTCTGGAACTTTTCCATACTTTACCAACCACTACTTGCTCCTGATTATTCAGCCTTACCTGGGGGCACGTGACTCCTCTACTCGCTCAGCCTCTGCGACGTGAACGTCTTCATCCTCATCTTGGTCAGTTTCTGCAAGTACAGATGTGTTCGTTCAGATATTTCCCCTTTCACACTCTGCAAGGACAGTCAGCCCAATGTGCACAGGGACACGAACGTCTGCGTGTGGGTCCCTGTTCTACTGAAAGCTCTCACGGTTTCTCTTTAACAAAACGCCCCGGCATGTTTTCCTGATCCACCAGGCAATGCGTTTCTGATCCGGAGGCTCACCCTCAACATGAGGCCAAATGTTGACAAGACCTTCTGCTCCCACATCACTGGAGGCTTGTGCAGCCTCTCTCTGGACTTTGGCAGCTGTCTCCCCCTTCCTGACACAGACCTGACGCCCAGGGACAGGCTTGCCTCCCTGTCACAGTTCACATTTAAAACCTGTTTCTTTCTCTTAGGAGAGGATGAACAAACTTGTCCCACAATCCCCTGCACATCAGGTGACTTCACAGGCCCACCAAGTGGCTTCTGCTGTGTTATTCAGGGGCATTCTCCCCACACGGAGTGCTCCAGTCTCAACCGCTTCCTAACCCCAAATGCCCACACATCAAGTGCTGCCTCCAACACCACACAGCGAGGGCCTTTATCTCCTTTTGAGAAGCGGTCGTTAAGTCTTCGCACATTGGAATGCTTCAGACACTGCAAGGTATCTGCCTTTGCAGGTGGAGAGAGAGAAATTTGCCTGACTTTGCAGATGGAGAGACAGAAAGTCAGGAAGGAGAAATCAATTGCTCGCTGACAGTTACT
>NW_022447435.1:0-2094 GCF_009761245.1 Sapajus apella | reverse complement strand
TCCTTCTGATGTTTTGTTGCTTAGAATATGAATGGCTGAGAGAGGGCTGTGGAGCTCCCACTCTGCTTGTCTGTGAGGTTCTTCCTGCCGTCCTGCCATCATTTGTTTTTTATGTTTTGCAGCCAAGACTGGACATGAGAAACCCTGGGAGCTCAGGAAGGAAGGAGCCACCCAGAAGCAGGAACAGGGAGCTGGTGGGGAAGACCAGAAATCAGGTCTCTGAAGGTCCCAGAGAGCCTTGGGAGGTGCATGGGGGGCTGAGATGGGGCAGCAGCATTTGAGGATGCGGGTGCTCCGTGGAACGCCCGCTGTGAGGTACCACACTCCGGGGATGGGGATTGGGATTGGTAGAGAGGGAGTACAAAGCCCCAGGGTTGCTTTGGCAGCACCCAGACAGGAAAAGGTGTGGTGGAAACCAGAGCCCTGGTCTCCATCTAATTGCTCCTGAGCCTCCCGCTTTCTTGCCCTGTGTGTCCTGTGGCTTCCCTGATAGACTTTCTCCCTGACTTGTAGCTGAACCTCCCTCTCATCCTTGAAGACTTAGTTTGAACCAGATTCTTTCCCAGACCCCCTCCGCCAGGTGCCCAACATCCCATTTTCCCCTTCCTCACCTACCCTCCTGTCCCCCTCCTCAACTCAGATCCCACCCCCTTCCCTCCCCCAACCCTAAGCCACCCCCACCTCTGTCCTGGCCACCTCAAGGTGCCCTGAAAGGCCCAGGAAATTCAGGTGCTATAGCTGCTCTTTTGGCTCCTCCTGGGGTTTCCCAGCCATCAATCCACCCATATGAGTAGACACTGGACCCGTGGCGTTTCTTCTTTGCTATTGGGCTGTGTCACACAGCAAATTATACAGTGCAGACCTGTAATTTCAGTGCTTTGGGGGGTTAAGGTGGGCAGATCACCTGAGACCAGGAGTTTAAGACTAGCCTGAACATCAGAGAGAAACCCCATCTCTACAAAAGCTTCCAAAAAAGATTAGTTGGACACCTATTGCACTCTTGTCTCAAACAGAATAAACCAAAACAAAGTGAAATGTCATTTACGTTTTGCGTCACCTGGTTTGATGACTTTTTAGGAACTTCTGAGTCATCCATGTCTTCTGCTCTTGGGGGCTGCCTCTAGGGAGTCTGTGTCCAGTCAGTGTGATGGGAGCTGAGAAGCCCATCAGATGGAGAGGAAAGGGGTGTGCCTGCTGGGAGGTTTGCAGTATGAGAGCCACTAGGAGTGACATCATGACCAGGATGTGAATGAGGACTGTACTGTCCTTTGTTTTGTAAAATGTGTTTGGTGCAGATCATTGATTGACCCAAAGGAGAAAGGGTCTTAAAAGCCTTATGTTATTCAAATATAAAGAAATGACAGGCCAGGTGTGGTGACTCACACCTGTAATTGGGAGGCTGAGGCCGGCAGATCAGTTGAGGTCAGGAGTTCCAGACCAGCCTGACCAACATGGTGAAACCCTGTCTCTACTAAAGGTACACAAAATAGCCAGACATGGTGGCAGGCACCTGTAATACCAGCTACTCAGGAGGCTGAGGCAAGAGGATGGCTTGAACCCAGGTGGCAGAGGTTACAGTGAGCCAAGATTGCACCACTCCATTCTAGCCTGGGTGACTGAGCAGGACACTCTCAAAAATAATAAAATAAAAATTTAACAGAAAATCAAACACGCATGTTTTCACTCATAGGTGGGTGTTGAATAATGAGAACACATGGACACAGGGAGGGGAACACCACTTATTGGGGTCCGTTGGGGGGAAATAGGGGAGGGACAGCGGGGGGTGAGGAGTTGGGGAGAGACAGCATGGGAAGAAATGCCAGATATAGGTGAAGTGAAGGAAGGCAGCAAATCACAATGCCACATGTGTACCTATGCAACAATCTTGCATGTTCTTCACATGTACGCCAAAACCTAAAATGCAATTAATAAAATAAATAAATAAATTTGAAATTTTTTTTGTTGTTGTTGTTGTTGAGACACAATCTCCTTCTTGTCTCCCAGGCTGGAGTGCATGGAGGGCAATGGCACCATCTCGGCTCACTGTAACCTCTGCCTCCCTCTTTCAAGCCATTCTTCTACCTCAGCCTCCTG
>NW_022447434.1:0-2094 GCF_009761245.1 Sapajus apella | reverse complement strand
TATATATAATCACAGACACAAAAATATAAAGAGAGTTTATCTGATATTAAAATTACTACTTATTATTTCTATATATTAGGTTGTCATCTAAGATTTATAAGAAAGGATATGTGACTGAAATGTAGAATGTGATTTAATTATTTTGTATGTATTTGTATCTATAAATTCTTTTGGACTTCACTGAATGCTTTTTACCTTAAATCTGTATCATGTACTCAGGTCCAGGAAATCTATATAATAGCTTTTCCTTTTGCCTAGTAAAAAGAAAGGAAAAACTAGTGGGAATCATAAAAATTTGGTTTTAATACTAGAAAATGTATATACATATTCAGAGTCCTGGAAATATTTGGCTGGAATAAAAGTATGGTCCACTAACAGAATTTTCTCATTACACACTAGAAGATAATATTGGTCTAAAATACAAAAATTGCAACAACAACAAAAAGCAAAGAGGAAAAAATTAATCTTCTTTCCCAGTTCATGAGGCAGGAACTTTTTAATATCAAGTAATACTTGTTCAAATTCATCTGGGACACTTTTTCTTTTCCTTTTTTCTTCCTTTTTTTTTTTTTTTTCTTGAGACAGTCTCTCTTTCTAAATATTGACCTTCATTTCTTCTTTTTTAAAATTTTCTTATATGGAAAACTGAAAATACTGATTGGAGACAGTTATTGTCTCTAACTTTTCATTTTATTTTCCTTTGGCCCAAGTATTATTTAGAAAGTTAATTACATGTGTTTTATTTTTGTTTCCAAATATAGGGGCACTTTCCACATGTTTCTATTATTGAGTTCTAATTGAATTCTATGCTTGTCAGAGAACATATACCTTGTGAGTTGATTATTTTATATGTATTAAGACTTCTCCTGTGATCTAGAATATAGTCTCTCTTGAAAAATACTCATGTTTTCTTAAAATACTATTTAAGCTAGTGTTGTTAGAGTGTTCTATAATGTCAGTTAGGAATCTGGTTGATAGCATTGTTTAAGCTTTCTACATTCTTACTGATTTTTTTCTTTTTGTTTCACCAATAACTGAAAAACATTACTTATTGAAATTATAGCAGGTAGGTTTTTTTTTGAAATAGACTACCAGGTGTAGTGTATTATAGAAATCAAGAAGGCATTGTAAAACTTATTATTTCAAAATAATTTAAGGACAACAAAAAATTACCACTGTTGAGTTCCAAGGTGAAGGTATATACCTTCACCTTGCTCCACTTAATGTTAACATTTTCTATAGCCATTTTGTAATTATCAAAAATAAAAATTTAATGTCAATACAATACATGAACTAAACAATAAAATATAAGATATTCTAAATCTCCACAATTTAGGTATGTGAATGACTAGAATTATTATGAGTTTTGATAAATTGAATACTTTGTCAATATGATGTAATCCTTTTGCTATTCTAATTATTTTAACTGAAGTCGTTGTTAAATGCTAATAAAGTCACTATACAGCTTTTCCTTCTTCAATTAGTGGAAACATGGTATATTATTTTATATTCTTTAGCTTTTAATCTGTTTGTGTATTTATAATTCAAGTTGGTTGTGAGTAGGCAGCATAGAGTTGTATTTTACTTTCTGGTCCAATCTGACAATCTGCAATTTATTGTGCTGTTTAGAAAATTTATATATTTAACTTTATTATTTCTGTCTTAATTTTATTTTTTAATTAAGATCTACTATTTTTAAATTTATACTTTAAGTTCTGGAATACATGTGCCAAAAGTGCAGGTTTGTTACATAGGTATACACGTGCCATGGTGGTTTGCTGCACCTATCAGCCTGTCACCTACATTAGGTATTTCTCCTAATGCTATTCCTTCCTTACCCCACCCCCACTCCGCAACAGGCCATGGTGTGTGATGTTCCCCTCCCTGATTCCATGTGATTTCATTGTTCATTTTCCACTTATGAATGAGAACATACCATGTTTGACTTTTTGTTCCTGTGTTAGCTTCATCCATATCCCTGCAAAGGACATGAAATCATCTTTTTTATTACTGCATAGCATTTCATGGTGTATATATGCCATATTTTCTTTATCCAGTGTATCATTAATGGGCACTTGGGTTGGTTCCAAGTCT
>NW_022447433.1:0-2094 GCF_009761245.1 Sapajus apella | reverse complement strand
ATCCTGACAAAGCTCTGCTTCATGAGGAAGAGAGTGCAGTCATGAAGCCTCAGCCCTTGGAAGAGAAGGCAGGACCCAACTGCATGTTTACAACACATGGAAACAAAACAGGCACATAGCTCCATAAAAGAAGAGGCTTGAGGGCTGGCAAATTAAATGGGAAAAATGGTATTAAAGTTTTATAAGTGTAAAAAAAATAAACAAAGTCAATTAATGGGATTGTTATTAAAATATTCATAATATGGATACTTTAATATGGATGTAGGTGAAATGCAACTGTAGTTATGAAGAAATTTTCAGTACAACAAGCACATTAGGAAGTCTCCAATGATTAACAAAACATATACATTCAACTATCAACCCACCTACCCATCTATCATCTACCTATCAATCTGTCCATCTACCTACCCATCTATCATCTACCTACCCATCTACCCACCTACCTATCAACCTGTCCATCTACCTGCCCATCTACCATCTACCTATCAACCTGTCCATCTACCTACCCATCTACCATCTACCTACCCATCTACCCATCTACCTACCCATCTACCCATCTACCTACCCATCCACCATCTACCTATCAACCTGCCCATCTACCTACCCATCTACCATCTACCTATCAACCTGTCCATCTACCAACCCATCTACCATCTACCTACCCATCTACCTACCCATCTACCCATCTACCTACACATCTACTGTCTACCTACCCATCCACCATCTACCTATCAATCTGTCCATCTACCTACCCATCTACCATCTACCTACCCATCTATCCATCTACCTACCCATCTACTGTCTACCTACCCATCTACCATCTACCTACCCATCTACCCAACTACCTATCAATCTGTCCGTCTACCTACCCATCTACTGTCTACCTACCCATCTACCATCTACCTACCCATCTACCCATCTCCCTACCCATTTACCTATCTACCTATCAACCTGTCCATCTACCTACCCATCTACCATCTACCTACCCATCTACCCATCGATCTGTCCATCTACCTACCCATCTACTATCTGCCTATCCATCTACCATCTACCTACCCACTACTCATATACCTATCCATCTACTATCTACCTACCTGTCTACCCATCTACCTATCCATCTGCCCATCTACCTACTTATCTACCATATGCTTATTCATCTACCCACTAACCTACCTATCTTCTCATCTACCTACCTATCTGCCTATCCATATATCTGCATATCTACCTACCCATATCCCAATCTACCTACCCATCTCCTCATCTACCTACTCATCTACTCATCTACCTACCCATCTCCTCATCTACCTACTCATCTGCTCTCCTACCTACCCACCTTCCCACCCATATATCTGCATGCCTACCTACCTACTGACCCGTCGCCCCATCTACTTACCCACCTACTCACCTACCTGCCCACCTCCTACCAATATATCTACATATCTACCTACTCATCTACCCATTTACCCACCCATCTACACATCTCTTAACAATCTACTTACCCGTCAATCTCTCCATACATCTACTCATCCATTTACCTACCCACCTATCCATCTCTCTATCCATCTACTTAACCATCTACCTGCCCGTCTACTCATCAACTTATCCATCTACCTATCTCTTTAACAATCCACCTGCCGACCTACCCATCTCTAAACACATCAACTTCCTACCTACCTACCCATCCACCCATGCTCCTGTCTGCCTGAGTACACACATTCACACGCAGGAATCATAAATCAAATGTGCTATGACAGTAAACTTTGGGAAATCTGAATAAAGAGTAATCACTTGTACTATTTTAAGAACACTTTGGAATCTTACAACCATTTTCAATTTAAACAATTCTAATGTGGCCCAGAAACTCGGCGCCTCAAGCGGAATGAACAGCTGGAGCACTCACTGCCTTCCACGTTCTCTGGATCCCACCACTCTGCTCCATGTCTGGGGACTTGGGCTGAAAATGAGCACAGAGTTGAGTGACTGCAGCGGCAGAATCTGGGCCGTGCTGGGCCAGACCTGACACATCTATTACAGATTACAGAGTCTCCATTCATGGAAAATGGTCACTGCAGTGCCACAAGGTCACAGCGTGCT
>NW_022447432.1:0-2094 GCF_009761245.1 Sapajus apella | reverse complement strand
TATCTGTTTCCAGATTCTCCAAAGATAGGATTTCTGAACTGCTGCACACACACATCAGTTTAACTCTGTAAGTTGATTGCACAGCTTGACAGCCATTCTGCTAGATAGCTGCGTTTTTGTTTTAGAGCAAGATGCTTCTCATTACAGCCTACACTCCCATTCACTCTGGAATATCCAAATGCAGATTTTAGGAGAAACGTGTTTCTAACTCGCTGAATCTAAACAAAGATGCAACTTCCAAAGGTGAACGAACACAAAGCAGAGCATTTTTAAATAGACGTTTCTCCTGTGTTTTAAACGCAGTCTTACTGCTAGTTCTTATATGCCGGTATATGGGTTGAAATATCTATTTCCAGATTCTCCAAAGAAAGTATTTGTGAACTGTGGCAAACACACATCAGTTTAACTCTGTAAGTTAATTGTACAGCTTTACAACCTTTCTGCTGGATCGCTGCTTTTTTATTTTAGAGCAAGATATTTCTCATTATACCTTATACTCCCATTCACTCTGGAATATCCAAACGCTGCTTTAAGAAGAAAAGTGTTTCTAACTCTCTGAATCTCAACACAGATGCAACTTCCTAAGGTGAAGGAACACGAAGCAGAGCAGTTTGAAATAGACATTTCTCCTGTGTTTTAAACGCAGTCTTACTGGTAGTTCTTATACGCCAGTATGTTGCTGGAAATATCTGTTTCCAGATTTGCCAAAGAAAGGAATTCTGAAATGCTGTACACACACATCAGTTTAACTCTTAAGGTGATTGCACAGCTTCACAACCATTCTGCTAGATAGCTCCGGTTTTGTTTTAGAGCAAGATACTCTTCATTACTGCCTATACTGCCATTCACTCCAGAATATACAAAAGCAGCTTTTAGAGAAAACGTGTGTCTAACTCGCTGAATCTAAACATACATGCCAGTTCCTAAGGTGAATGAACACAAAGCAGAGCAGTATAGGCGTTTCTCCTCTGTTTTTAACGCAGTCTTACTGCTAGTTCTTATGTGCCTGTATATGGCTGGAAATATCTGTTTCCACATTCTCAAAAGAAAGGATTTCTGAACTGCAGCACACACATGAGTTTAACTCTGTAAGTTGGTTGCACAGCTAGACAACCACTCTGCTACATCGCTGCCTTTTTTTTTAGAGCCAGACATTCCTCATTACTGCCTATACTGCCATTCACTCCGGAATATACAAATGCAGCTTTTAGAAGAAACGGGTGTCTAGCTCGCTGAATCTAAACATAGATGCAACTTCCTAAGTTGAACGAACACAAAGCAGAGCAGTTTGAAATTGACGTCTCTCCTGTGTTTTAAATGCAGTCTTATTGATAGTTCTTATATGCCTGTATATGGCTGGAAATATTTGTTTCCAGATTCACCAAAGAAAGTATTTCTGAAATGCTGCACACACACATCAGTTTGACTCTGTAAGTTCATTGTACAGCTTGACAACCTTTCTGCTAGATAGCTGCGTTTTTTTTAGAGCAAGATATTTCTCATTGCAGCCTACACTCCGATTCACTCCGGAATATCCAAACGCAGCTTTTAGAAGAAACGTGTTTCTAAATCGCTGAATCTAAACATATATGGAACTTCCTAACGTGAAAGAACGAAAAGAGGAGCATTTTGAAATAGACGTTTCTCCTGTGTTTTAAACGCAGTCTTACTGCTAGTTCTTATATACCTGTATATTGCTGGAAATATCTCTTTGCAGATTCGCCAAAGAAAGGATTTCTGAACTGCTGCACACACACATCAGTTTAACTTTGTAAGGTGATTGTACACGTTGAAAACCATTCTGCTAGATAGCTGCGTTTTTATTTTAGAGTAAGATATTCCTCATTGCAGCTTATAGTCCCATTCACTCCGGAATAGCCAAACGCAGCTTTTGGAAGAAACGTGTTTCTAACTCGCTGAATCTAAACATAGATGCAACTTCCTAAGGTGAACGAACACAAAGCATAGCAGTTTGAAATAGACGTTTCTCCTGTGTTTTAAACTCAGTCTTACTGGTAGTACTTATAAGCCTGTATGTGGCTTAAAATATCTGTTTCCAGATTCTCCAAAGATAGGATTTCTGAACTGCTGCAC
>NW_022447431.1:0-2094 GCF_009761245.1 Sapajus apella | reverse complement strand
TAAAGCTGATACTCGCCACACTTGAGCTCACTGCCACAGCAACAGGCGATGGCTGTGAAATTATTGCAGTAGTACGGTGTTTACTACAGCAAACTTTATGCATTTATGATTCCATACTGTGTCTTTACATGTGTTTACTTTCTCCCAATTGTGAATGGTGTCACGCATACCTGTGTTTGTGTGTGCAAGCTTCCATAAACTTTTTAAAATAGATTTTTGTATATTTTACAACAGTATATGATAAAGTAGACTAGTATCTATATATATTTTACGCATTCATGACATACCTAATTTTTTTTTTAATATTTCTAAGCTGTGTGGTTCATCTGCAACTTCTTTGAAATTATTGCAAAGTTCCAAAAAATTTCCCAAGGTATTTTTTGAAAAAACTCTGCATGTAAACGGACCTGCACAAGTCAAAGTGTGCTGTCCAAGGGTCAGCTGTATTTGGAACAGGAACCCCACAGAACTTTAAGGTAAAGGTAAAGGCTTACAATTCATAGTAAAAAATGGAAAAGAAACAATAAAAGGACCTCAAGGGAAATAATAAATGCTTTCTGTTCTACAACAAACCTTGCAGTTGAATACTTATCCGTCAAGACAAATTAAGAAATTTTCTTTTCTATGCTGGTCAGACCCAAATTCTAAAGTGTTGTTTGCATTAGAATCCTCAAATAAAAGAAGGAAAGGCACCTGAAACAGTATTGCAAGGAAACATGCGAATGCTCACCACATTCACTTCTACGCACATCTCTTCGTCTGAGAGTAGCAGAGAGCGGTCTCACAGGTGGCTCCACTGTCAGTGGAGGGGAGCATTCTCCACCACTCACAGGGGATGGGCCAAAAGAGCCATTCTGGCTCAGAGGACGTAAAGATGACCTAGTACACAGCCAGAGATGTTAAAAGAACACGTGCGGAATATTTCTGGCTTTCTATAAATAGCCCCGTTCCTTGTTCTATTAGAGACAATGATTGTCCATCTAATCACAGGACATTATGCAGCACCCTTTGTGTCTTAAGAAACTTGGGGGAGAAGTTACAATGTGCTCAGCCACCTTCATTACTGCATTGCAAAGCCTTGCATTTGCAGTTGTTTCAGCAAGGGATAGAGAGAGAAGATATCTATGCTTTACATTTAATCGCTACTGTTCAAATCAGCTTACCAAAGGGTGGAGGAATTGGCCGAGGCCCGAAAGGTCCATAGAGCTGAGGTGGTGGTCCATATGGAATGGATGGTGGTACAGGGCCTCCCATGGGGGCGCTCATAAGAGGGGCTCCTGGGAAAGGAGGGGGCCCTTTTGGAGTCCTATTAACCTGCAGGGTAGAAGCAATTGAACTTTTGAAATACTCTGGTATGACAGACAAAAGCACCAACACCAGTAAAAACTAAAACCCAATGGAGCAGATGTCAGGCACTTGTCCGAAGAGCAGAATTAGTGCAACAACTACCGCTCTCATTTCTTCTCACCGACAGCTTAGAAAGGTTAAAAGTATGCCACAGGAGTGAACACTTTTGCTATAATCGTATTATTGCTTATATCTGCACGTGGAAGGGAAAGCAGAGGTTATAACGGGAAGTCATTCCTGACTAATACTATTTCTAAGGCAGTCACTCCCTCTGCACATCCCTCCCGTCAGAATAATTTCCAGATTTCGAATGCAGAGAATGAAAGGGAATGAAAAATCCATTCTCTACCATGTCATAGCAATTATTCCGAGTACCTTCAACAGGCCTTACATATGTTAACTCGAATTCTCCTATCTCTAAATCTCTAATAGGACCATCTTGTTCTAAATATGCAGGAACACAGGCACAGAGAGTATTAGACAATTTGCTGACAGTCACACAGCATGTAAGAAGCTGGGCTGGAGTTCAATGCCAGGTTTGACTCCAAGGCCATGTTCTTTCCACCTCTACTTCTCCTCTCTAACAAAGTAGTCTCTACTGCCTTTGAAGTCTACTGCAAAGGGGTCTTGGGTCTTATACAAGTTGCCCTTGGATAAAAAGATTTCTCAAGAGTTGTGTATTCCTTGAGTCATGTACTGGAACACCAAAGTATGTTCCAAGAGAAGCAATGTTGTATACACAAATTA
>NW_022447430.1:0-2095 GCF_009761245.1 Sapajus apella | reverse complement strand
AGAATCCCTTTCTTTTGAGAATCTGGAAATAGATACTTCCAGCCATACACAGGCTCATAAGAATTAGCGGTAAGATCGCGTCTAAACCACAGGAGAAACGCTTCTTTCAAACTGCTCTCCTGTGTGTTCGTTCACCTTAGGAAGTTGCATCTATGTTGAGATTCAGCGAGTTAGAATCAGGTTTCTTGTAAAAGCTGCGTTTGGATATTTCTGAGTGAGTGGGAGTGTAGGGTGTAATGAGAATTATCTGGCTCTAAAAAAAAATGGAGTTATGTACAGAATTATTTTCAATGTGTACATTCAACTTACAGAGTTAAACAGATGTTTGAATGTAGTCATTCAGAAACACTTTTGAGCATCTGCAAAGAGATATTTCCAGCCATATACCAGCTCATAAGAATTAGCGGCAAGATCGCATCTAAACCACAGGAGAATTGTATGCTTCAACCTGCTCTGCTGTGTGATCGTTCACCTTAGGAAGTTGCATCTATATTTAGATTCCGCGTGTTGAAACACGTTTCTTCTAAAAGCTGCGTTTGGATATTCCTGAGTGAATGGGATTACGGGGTGTACTGAGAAATATGTGGCACTAAAAAAAAACGGAGCTATGTAGCACAATGATTGTCAAGGTGTGTATTCAACTTACAGAGTGAAACAGATGTGTCAAGGTAGCAGTCCAGAAAATCTTTCTTTGGAGAATCTGGAAAGACATATTTCCAGCCATATACAGGCTCATAAAAATTAGCGGTACGATCACGTCTAAATCAAAGGAGAAACGTCTCTTTCAAACTGCTTTGCTGTGTGTTCGTTCATCTTAGGAACTTGCATCTATATTTAGATTCAGCGAGTTAGAAACACCTTTCTTCTAAAAGCTGCGTTTCGGTTTTCCTGAGTGAATTGGAGTATAGGGTGTAATGAGAAATATCTGGCTCTAAAACCAAAACGGAGCTATGTAGCACAGTGATTGTCAAGGTGCATATTCAACTTACAGAGTTAAACAGATGTGTGAATGTAGCAGTTCAGAAACCCTTTCTTTGGAGAATCTAGAAAGAGATATTTCCAGCCATATACAGGCACATAACAATTAGCGGTAAGATCGCGTCTAAACCACAGGAGAAACGTCTCTTTCAAACTGCTCTGCTGTGTGTTCGCTCACCTTAGGAAGTTGCATCTATGTTGAGATTCAGCGCGTTGGAGAAACGTTTCTTCTAAATGCTGCGATTGGATATGCCTGAGTTAATGGGAGTATAGGGTGTAATGAGAAATATCCGGCTCTAAAACAAAAAAGGAACCATCTACCAGAATGACTGTCAAAGTGTATATTCATCTTACAGAGGTGAACAGATGTTTGTGACCAACAGTTCAGAAACTCTTTCCTTGGAGAATCTAGAAAGAGATATTTCCAGCCACATACGGGCGCAAAGAACTAGCAGTAGGATCGTGTCTAAACACAGCAGAAACGTCTCTTTCAGACTGCTCTGCTGTGTGTTCGTTAACCTTAAGAAGTTGCATCTATGTTTAGATTCAGCGAGGTAGAAACACGTTACTTCTAAAAGGTGCGCTTGGATATTCCTGAGTGAATGGGAGTATAGGGTGTAATGAGAAATATCTATGTGTAAAACAATAATGGAGTTACCTAGCATAATGATTCACAAGGTGTATCTGCAACATACAGAGTGAAACAGATGTGTGACCGTAGCAGTTTAGAATCCCTTTCTTTTGAGAATGTAGAAAGACCTGTTACCTTCCATATACAGACCTATAAAAATTAGCTGTAAGATCACGTCTAAACCACAGGAGAAACGTCTCTTTCAATCTTCTCTGCTGTGTTTTCGTTCACATTAGGAAGTTGTATCAATGTTTAGATACACAGAGTTAGAAACACGTTACTTCTAAAAGCTGATTTTGAATATTCCTTAGTGAATGGTTATATAGGGTGTAATGAGAAATATCTGGCTCTAAAACAAAAACGGAGCTAAGTAGCAGAATGAGTGTCAAGGTGTATATTCAACTTAAAAAGTTAAACAGATTTATGAATGTAGCAGTTCAGAATCCCTTTCTTTTGAGAATCTGGAAATAGATACTTCCAGCCATA
>NW_022447429.1:886-2096 GCF_009761245.1 Sapajus apella | reverse complement strand
TCTCTGTCTCTCTCCCTCTCTCTCTGTCTCTGTCTCTCTGTCTCTCTGTCTCTGTCTCTCTGTCTCTCTCTGTCTCTCTGTCTCTCTCTTTGTCTCTGTCTCTGTCTCCTCCTGAGCCCCCTCATTCTCTACCCAGCTTATTTTCTCTCTGTTTCCACTCTGCTGTCCCACTGCCACCTGCATTCTCCTCTTCAGCTTTCATGGCTCCCCGCTTCCCTGCCCACTGGCACCCCCAAACTAACGCTGCTGCACTGTCGTGGGTGGGGAGATGTGTATGATTGTGGCTGGTGCCCTCCAGACATGTCCTGGGTGGGGAAACAAGGTGCCGCTGTCGGTATAATGGTTTGAAAGAATGGCCGCTTTCTAAAGCCTTTCACATCTCTCAATTTGGGACATTTTGGGACTAGAAAGCTATGGGCCACAGTGGAATTCTTGTCCTCTAGGGCCGTGTGGGGATGCCTCCTTTCACTGAGCTGTCATGGCGTGGCTATGAAGTGCCAGGCCCTGCTCTGGGATAGGGAGATCATTGTGAGCGAGTCTCAAGTCACGACTCACGGGGTGGGTCTGGAGCCCCCCTCTGCAGGCATCGAGAGGTGTCAGAGAGAAAGGGGCACGGCCAGTTTGCGTCCTTCCCAGGTGGCTACCCACTGGGTCCTGGGGAAGTAGGAGCCAGTGCAAGGAGAGAAGCCCAGTGAGAAAGCAAATGGACAACATCAGAGCTGGGGATGAGGCCCCCACCCGCAGTGGGGCGGCTTCCGAAGCAGGCAAGGGGCAGCAGGGCAGGTCATAGCCTGGTGTTCTGGTGTCCGGTGCCCCAGCTCCTTCATGTGGATGTCCAAACTTACCCAAAGGCCAGATTCAATATCTCTGTTCCCGGTGAATTCTGAATATGTCCTCAGAGGAGAAAGGAGAGGTTGGGGAGCAGCTTCTCACCACACGCGAACTGCATTGGATGTTACAGTATCATTTCTCTGTGCTATAATTAGTTAGCATGTGGCCATGAACGGAAAGGATTGATGGTTTAGGCCCATTCCCGGATATTCTAGTCTTCACCTAAGTTCCCTCCCTTCCTTCCTTCCTCCCTCTCTCCCTTTTTTCCTTCCCTTTCTTTCTTTCTTTTTTTTTGAAACGGAGTCTCTCTCTGACAGCAGGCTGGAGTGCATTAGCATGATCTCAGCTCACTAAAACCTCCGCCTCCCGGGTTCCAGCG
>NW_022447429.1:0-786 GCF_009761245.1 Sapajus apella | reverse complement strand
GGAGTACAGTAGCATGATCTCAGCTCACTACAACCTCCGCCTCCCGGGTTCTAGCGATTCTCCTGCCTCAGCCTCCCAAGTAGGTGGGACTACAGGACAGCGCCACCATGCCCAGCTAATTTTTGTATTTTTAAGTAGAGACAGGGTTTCACCATATTGGCCAGGCTGGTCTCGAACCCCTGACCTCAGGTGATTTGCCCACCTTGGCCTCCCAAAGTGCTGGAATTACAGGTGTGAGCCACGCTCCCAGCTTCCCTTTCTTTTTAAATAGACCACTTTGCTCTGAAACCTAAGTTCTTTTTGTGACTTCTAATTCTCTCTCAGAATGTGCCAAAATTTCTGGGGCCACCTTTATCCTTCAGTCAGGGAGCTCATTCTGTAGCCTGCGGCTCCTCCCTGTCTCCTTCTCCTTTGATCCCTGGTTCCAAGTATTTGCCAAGTTCTGCCATCCAAGCTGGTTTTGCCCTGTCCGTACCAGACCCTGCACTATCTGGAGTGCTCATGCCACTGTGACCTAACCGATCTGCCCTCTGGATTCCAGGGGCACCCCCAGGACAGAGGGTGAAGTGCACATTGAAATCTTCAACTGCTCTGACTCCACACTGTGCACCTCAAGGCCCAGTATTAACCACACAGTATCAGGAAGCTGCCAAAGACTGGATTGGAAGCCTTCACATTCTAATTTAGAAAACTTTATAGATATTACTTTATAGAACAGCTCTCAATTTCTTACAGAAATTGAGCAGAGACTGTAGAGAGTTCCCATGTGCCTCCCTGTCCTTCAAT
>NW_022447428.1:0-2096 GCF_009761245.1 Sapajus apella | reverse complement strand
CTTTTAGAAAAAACGTGTTTCTAAATCACTGAATCTAAACATAGATGAAACTTCCTAAGGTGAACGAACGCACTTCAGAGCTGTTTGGTATAGACGTTTCTCCTGTGGTTTAGACGCGATCTTACTGCTAATTCTTATATGAGCGTATATGTCTGGAAATATCTCTTTTCAGATTCTCCAGGAAAGTGTTAGTGAACGGCTACATTAACACAATTGTTTAACTCAGTAAGTTTAATATACACCTTGACAATCATTCTGCTACATAGCTCCGTTTTTGTTTTAGAGAAAGATATTTCTCATTAAACCCTATACTCCCATTCAATCAGGTATATCCAAACGCAGCTTTTTGGAGAAACGTATTTCTAAATTGCAGAATCAAAACATAGGTGCAACTGCCGAAGGTGAACCAACACACATTGGAGCAGTTTGAAAGAGACGTTTCTCGTATGATTTAGATGCGATCTTAAAGCTAATTCCTAAGAGTCTGTATACAGCTGGAAATATCTCTTTGCAGATTCTCCAAAGAAAGGGTTAGTGAACTGCTACATTCACACAATTGTTTAACTCTGTATGTTTAATATACACCTTCACAATCATTCTGCTACATAGCTCCGCTTTTGTTTCAGAACCAGATATTTCTCATTAAACCCTATACTCCCATTCACTCAGGAATACCCAAACGCAGTTTTTGGAGAAACGTCTTTCTAACTCGCAGAATCTAAACATAGATGCAACTTCCGAAGGTGAACCAACACACAGTGGACCAGTTTGAAAGAGACGTTTCTCGTATGATTTAGATGCGATGTTAAAGCTAATTCCTAAGAGTCTGTATATGGCTGGAAATATCTCTTTCCAGATTCTCCAAAAAAAGTGTTAGTGAACTGCTACATTCACACAATTGTTTAACTCTGTAAGTTTAATATACACTTTGACAATCATTCTGCTACATAGCTCCCTTTTTGTTTTAGAGCCAGATATTTCTCATTAAACCCTATACTCCCATTCACTCAGGAATATCCAAACGCAGCTTTTTGGAGAATCGTGTTTCTAACTCGCAGAATCTAAACATAGATGCAACATCCGAAGGTGAACGAACACAGAGTGGAGCAGTTTGAAAGAGACGTTTCTCATATGATTTAGATCCGATCTTATCGCTAATTCTTATGAGCCTGTTTATGGCTGGAAATATCTCTTTCCAGATTCTCCAAGGAAAGGGTTTCTGAACTGCTAAATTCACACATCTGTCTAACTCTGTAAGTTGAATACAAACCTTGACAATCATTGTTCTGCAAAGCTCCGTTTTTGTTCTAGAGCCAGATATTTTTCATTACACCCTGTACTCCCAATAATCCAGGAATATTCAAACGCAGCTTTTCGAAGTAATGTGTTTCTAACTCGCTGAATCTAAACATAGATGCAACTTCCGAAGGTGAACGAACACATAAGAGAGCAGTTTGAAAGAGACGATTCTCCTGTGGTTTAGACGCGATCTTACTGCTAATTCTTAGGAGCTTATATATGGCTAGAAATATCTCTTTCCAGATTCTCCAAAGAAAGGTTTTCTGAACTGCTACATTCACATATCTGTTTAACACTCTAAGTTGAATATACACCTTGACAATCATTCTGCTACATATCTCCGTTTTTGTTTTAGAGCCCTATATTTCTCATTACACCCTATACTCCATTCACTCAGGAATATGCAAACGCCGCTATTTGGAGAAACGTGTTTCTAACTCGCTGAATCTAAACATAGATGCAACTTCCTAAGGTGAACGAACACAGAGCAGAGCAGTTTCAAAGAGACGTTTCTCCTGTGGTATAGACGCGATCATAAAGCTAGTTTCTGTGAGCCTCTATATGGCGGGAAATATCTCTTTCCAGATTCTCCAAGGAAAGGGTTTCTGAACTGCTACATTCACACATCTGTCTAACTCGGTAAGTTGAATACACACCTTGACAATCATTCTTCTACATAGTTCCGTTTTTGTTTCAGAGCAAGATATTTCTCATTACACCCTACACTCCCAGTAAACCAGGAATATCCAGACGCAGCTTTTAGAAGAAACCTGTTTCTAACTCGCTGAATCTAAACA
>NW_022447427.1:0-2097 GCF_009761245.1 Sapajus apella | reverse complement strand
ACACGTTTCTTTTAAAAGCAGCATTTGGATATTCCAGTGTGAAAGAGTCTGCAGGCCGTAATCAGAAATATCTTACTCTAAAAAAAAAACGCAGCTATCGAGCAGAATATTTGTCAAGTTGTAAAATCATCTTATAGAGTTGAATTAATGTGTGTGTGCAGAGGTTCTGAAATCTTTTCTTCGGGTAAACTGGAAACAGATATTTCCAGCCATACACAGGCATTTAAGACCTAGCAGTAAGACTGCGTTTCAAACACAGGATAAACGTCAAGTTCAAACTGCTCTGCTTTGAGTTCGTTCACCTTAGGAAGTTGCATGTATGTTTAGATTCAGCGTGTTAGAAACACGTTTCTTCTAAAAGCTGCGTTTGGATATTCCAGTGTGAAAGAGCCCGCAGGCCGTAAACAGAAACATCTTGCTCTAAAACAAAAACGCAGCTATCTATCAGAATGGTTGTCAAGCTGTAAAATCATCTTACAGAGTTAAACTGATGTGTGTTTGCAGCAGTTCAGAAATCCTTTGCTTCGAGTATCTGGAGACAGATATTTCCAGCCATATACAGGCATATGAGAACTAACAGTAAGACTTTAAAACACTGGAGAAACGTCTAGCTCAAACTATTCTGCTTTGTGTTCGTTCACCTTAGGAAGTTGCATCTATGTTTAGATTCAGCGAGTTAGAAACACGTTTCTTCTAAAAGCTGCGTATGGATATTCCAGAATGACTGAGACTAAAGGCCGTAATGAGAAATATCTGGCTCTAAAACAAAAACGCAACTATCTAGCAGAATGGTTGTCAATCTGAACAATCTTCTTACAGAGGTAAACTGACGTGTGTGTGCAGTAGTTCAGAAATCCTTTCGTTGGAGAATCTGGAAACAGATATATCCAACCTTATAGAGACATTTAAGACCTAGCGGTAAGACTGCGTTTAAAACACAGGAGAAACGTCTAGTTCAAACTGCACTGCTTTCTATTTGTTCACCTTAGGAAGTTGCATCTATGTTGAGATTCAGCGATTTAGAAACACGGTTCTTCTAAAAGCAGCATTTGGATATTCCAGTGTGAAAGAGCCTGCAGGCCGTAATCAGAAACATCTTGCTCTAAAACAAAAACGCAGCTATCTAGCAGAATGGTTGTCAAGTTGTGAAATCATCTTACGGAGTTAAATTGATGTGTGTGTGCAGAGGTTCTGAAATCTTTTCTTCGGGTAATCTGGAAACAGATATTTCCAGTTTTACACAGGCATTTAAGACCTAGCAGTACGACTGCGTTTAAAACACAGGATAACGTGAAGTTCAATCTACTCTGCTTTGTGTTCGTTCACCTTAGGAAGTTGCATCTATGTTTAGATTCAGCGAGTTAGAAACACGTTTCTTGTAAAAGCTCCGTTTGGATATTCCAGAATGACTGAGACTAAAGGCGGTAATTAGAAATATCTTGCTCTAAAACAAAAACGCAGCTATCTAGCAGAATGGTTGACAAGCTGTACTATCAACATACAGAGTTAAACTGATGTGTGTTTGCAGCAGTTCAGAAATCCTTTGCTTCGAGAATCTGAAGACAGATATTTCCAGCAATATACAGGCATAGGAGAACTAACAGTAAGACTGCGTTTAAAACACTGGAGAAACGTCTAGTTCAAACTGCTCTGCTTTGTGTTCATTCACCTTTTGAAGTTGCATTTTTGTTTAGATGCAGCGAGTTAGAAACAGGTTTCTTCTAAAAGCTGCGTTTGGATATTCCAGAATGACTGAGACTAAAGGCCGTAATGAGAAATATCTTGCTCTAAAACAAAAACGCAGCTAACTAGCAGAATGGTTGTCAATCTGTACAATCTTCTTACAGAGTTAAACTGACGTGTGTGTGCAGTAGTTCAGAAATCCTTTCGTTGGAGAATCTGGAAACAGATATTTCCGGCCATATACAGGCATATGAGAACTAACAGTAAGACTGCGTTTAAAACACTGAAGGAACGACTAGTTCAAACTGCTCTGCTCTGTGTTCGTTCACCTTAGGAAGTTGCATCTATGTTTAGATTGAGCGAGTTAGCAACACGTTTCTTCTAAAAGCTGCGTTTGGATATTCCAGAATGACT
>NW_022447426.1:0-2098 GCF_009761245.1 Sapajus apella | reverse complement strand
AACCCGTTTCTTCTAACAGCTGAGTTTGTATATTCCTGAGTGAAGGGGGAATAGGGTGTAATGAGAAATATCTGGTTCTAAAACAAAAACGGAGCTATCTAGCAGAATGATTTTCAAGGTATATATTCAACTTGCAGAGTTAAACAGCTGTGTGAATGTAGCAGTTCAGAAAACCTGTTCTTTGGAGAATCCAGGAAGAGATATTTCCAGCCATATTCAAGCACATAAGAATAAGCGGTAAGATCGCATCTAAACCACAGGAGAAACGACGCTTTCACACTGCTCTGCTGAGTGTTCGTTCACCGTAGGAAGTTGCATCTATGTTTAGATTCAGCGAGTTAGAAACACGTTTCTTCTAAAAGCTGCGTTTGGATATTCCTGAGTGACTGGGAGTAGAGCGTGTAATGAGAAACACCTGGCTCTAAAACAAAAAGGGAGCTATCTAACAGAATGATTGTCAAGGTGTATATTCAACTTACAGAGTTAAACAGATGTGTGAATGTAGCAGTTCAGAAACCCTTTCCTTGGATTATCTAGAAAGAGTTATTTCCAGCCATATACAGGTACATAAGAATTAGCGGTAAGATCGCGTCTAAACCACAGGAGAAACGTCTCTTTCAAACTGATCTGCTGTGTGTTCGTTCACCTTAGGAAGTTGCCACTATGTTTAGATTCAACGAGTTAGAAACACCATTCTTCTAAAAACTGCGTTTGCATATTCCTGAGTGAATGGGAGTATAGGGTGTGATGAGAAATATCTGGCTCTAAAACAAAAACGTAGCTATAAAGCAGAATGATTGTAAACGAGTAAATTCAATTTACAGAGTTAAACAGATGTGTGAACGTAGCAGTTCAGAATCCCTTTCTTTGGAGAATCTAGAAAGAGTTATTTCCAGCCATATAAGGGCTCATAAGAATTGGGGGTAAGATAGAGTCTAAACCAGAGTAGAAACTTCTCTTCCAAACTGCTCTACTGTGTTTTCGTTCACCTTAGGAAGTTGCACTTATGTTTATATTCAGCGAGTTAGAAACACGTTTCTTCTAAAAGCTGCGTTTGGATATTGCTGAGTGAATGGGAGTATAGGGTGTAATGAGAAACACCTGGCTCTAAAACAAGCACGGAGCAATATAGCAGAATGATTGTAAAGCTGTAAATTCATCTTACAGAGTTAAACAGATGTGTGAATGTAGCAGTTCAGAAAACCTTTGTTTGGAGAATCCAGGAAGACATATTCCAGACATATACAGGCACATAAGAATTAGCAGAAAGATCGCGTCTAAACCACAGGAGAAACATCTCTTTCACACTGCTCTGCTGAGTGTTCGTTCACCTTAGGAAGTTGCATCTATTTTTTGATTCAGCGAGTTAGAAACACGTTTCTTCTAAAAGCTGCGTTTGGATATTCCTGAGAGAATGGGAGTATAGGGTGTAATGAGAAACATCTGGCTCTAAAACAAAAACGGAACTATCTAGCAAAAGGGTTGTCAAGATGGATATTCGACTTACAGAGTTAAACAGATGTGTGCATGTAACAGGTCAGAAACCCTTTCTTTGCAGGATCTAGTAAGAGATATTTCCAGCAATATACAGGGACCTAAGAATTAGAGGTAAGATCGCGTCTAAACCACAGGAGAAACGTCTCTTTCAAACTGCTCTGCTGTGTGTTCGTTTACCTTTGGAAGTTTAATCTATGTTTAGATTCAGGGAGTTAGAAACACGTTTCTTCTAAAAGCTGCACTTGGATATTCCTGAGTGGATGGTATTATAGGCTGTAATGAGAAATATCGGTCTCTAAAACTAAAACAGAGCTATCTAGCGGAATGATTGTCAAAGGGCCTCTTCAACTTACAGAGTTAAAAACATGTGTGAAAGTAGCAGTTGAGAAATCATTTCTTTGGAGTATCTAGAAAGAGATATTTCCAGCCATATACAGGCACATAAGAATTAGCGTATGGGACCTAATCAAACTCCACAGCTTCTGCACAGCAAAAGAAACAATCATTAGAGTGAATCGGCAACCAACAGAATGGGAAAAACTTTCTGTAGTTTACCCATCTGACAAAGGGCTGATATCCAGAATTTACAAAGAACTAAAAC
>NW_022447425.1:0-2098 GCF_009761245.1 Sapajus apella | reverse complement strand
AGCAGGAAGTGAAAGTGAAGGCAGAGAAAACCTGTTTCACCGTGGAAGGGCTGACCCCACAGCCATGGAGACCCCTTCTACAAACTCGGGAGTGTGTTGTGGGTTTTTTTTTTTTTTTTTTTTTGCTTCCACATGTTTAAAGAAATCTCTGTCCTATCACTAGCTGACCACCAGTCTAAAAGAACAGGAGGAAATGGGCACTCATGACAAAAGATAGAGACTTCACAATCAGAAAAGTCGTTAAATAACCACTGCAGCAAACAGCAAGAACACACCCCGGGGAGGAGGGAGACTCCTATTTCCAGAGTGGCCACATTATAATATTCTAAACACACTGTTTAAAACAAAAGAAAACAGATCAGGCGTGGTGGCTCACGCCTGTGATCCCAGCACTTTGGGAGGCTGAGGCTGGCGGTTCGCCTGAGGTCAGGAGTTCGAGACCAACCTGGCCAAAGTGGTGAAACCCTGTCTCTACTAAAAGTACAGAACTTGTCCAGGTGTGGTGGTGCATGCCTGTGATCCCAGCACTCAGAAGACTAAAGCAGGAGCAGTGTTTAAACCCAGGTGGCGGAGGTCGCAGACAGCAAAGATCACACCACTGCACTCCAGCCTGGGTGACAGAGTGAGACTCCGTCTCAAAAAAAACAAACAAACAAAGAAAATAGGTCAGTTAAGATTATTCAGCCGGGCCAGGCACAGTGGCTTACATCTGTAATCCCAGCACTTTGGGAGGCTAAGGTGGGTGGGTCATCTGAGATCAGGAGTTCGAGACCAGCCTGGCCAACATGATGAAACCCCATCTCTACTAAAAATACAAAAAATTAGCAGGATGTGGTGGTACATGCCCATAGTCCCAACTCCTCGGGAGGCTGAGGCAGGAAAATCACTTGAACCCAGGAGGCAGAGGTTGCACTGAGCCAAGATCATGCCACTGTACACTGCACTCCAGCCTGAGTGACAGAGTGAGATTCTGTCTCAAAAAATAAAAAATAATAAAAATGAAAATACAAAAATTAGCCAGGTGTGGTGGTACACACCCATAATTCCAGCTGCTGGGGAGGCTGACACAGGAGAATTGCTTGAACTCAGGAAGTGGAGGTTGCAGTGAGCTGAGATCGAACCACTGCACTCCGGCCTGGGCAACAGAGCCAGACTCTGTCTCAATAAAAAAAGAGAGAAAAACACTATTTAGCCTGAAAGGGCTCGGGGGCTCACGCCTGTAATCCCAGCACTTTGGGAGTCCAAGGCGGAAGGACTGCTTGAGCCCAGGCATTCCAGGCCAGCCTAGGCAACGTGGTGAGACACTATTTCTTAAAAAAAAAAAAAAAAAAAAAAAAGTAAAAACCAGTCAGATGTGGTGATGTATGCCTGTAGTCCCAGCTACTTGGAAGGCAGAGATGGTTTGAGCCCAGGAGTTCAAGTCCTGGGCAAAATTGCAAGACCCTCATCACTAAAAGAAAAATTTAAGGCAAAAAAAAAAAAAAAAAAAAAAAAAGACAGTGACAAGGAACTGAAAAAGGAAGACATAATCTGGGCAACCCTAAACAAAATGACAGAGGTCCTTCCTTATCAGTAATTACACTGACTATAAATAGATTAAACACTCCCACTGAAAGTCAGAGATTCATTAAATGCCTTAATAAAATAAAAAGATTAACATAGGCTGGAAAAACACACACACACACACAAAATAAAAAGTCAGAGATCTGGCTGGGTGTGCTGGCATACACGTGTAATCCCAGCAGTTTGGGAGGCCACAAGGGGTGGATCGCCTGAGCTGAAGAGTTCAAGACCAGCCTGGGCAACATGACAAAACCCCGTTTCTACAAAAAACATAAATAAGTGGTAGCTGAATGTGGCGGCCAGTCCTAGCCACTCGGGAAGCTGAGGCTGGAAGATGGCTTGGCCTGGGAGTCCAAGGCTGCAGTGAACTGAGATCACCGTCTTCCAGCCTGGGTAACAAATTGAGCCGCTCTCTCGAAAACATCAGAGACTGCACAATACATAAAAAACATGGCCCAATTTTATGCAAGGCATAAGAGACTTACTTTAGAGTCAGAGACATAAATAGGTTGAAAGGACAAGATTGGAAAAAAAA
>NW_022447424.1:480-2099 GCF_009761245.1 Sapajus apella | reverse complement strand
TAAAACCCAGGAGAAAGGTCTAGTTCAAAATTCTCTGCTTTGTATTCATTCATCTTAGGAAGTTGCATCTATGTTTAGATTCAGCAAGTTAGAAACAAGTTTCTTCTAAAAGCTGCGTTTGGATATTCCTGTGTGAGGAGCCTGTAGGCCGTAATCAGAAACATCTTGCTCTAAAACAAAACGCAGCTATCTAGCAGAATTCTTGTCAAGCTGTACAATCAACTTACAGAGTTAAACTGATGTGTGTTTGCAGCAGTTCAGAAATCCTTTCGTTGCTGAATCTGGAAACAGATATTTCCAGCCATATACAGCCATATGAGAACGACCAGTAAGACTGCATTTAAAACACTTCAGAAACGTCTATTTCAACCTGCTCTGCTTGGTGTTCGTTCACCCGAGGAAGTTGCATCTATGTTTATATTCAGCGAGTTAGAATAACGTTTCTTCTAAAATCTGCGTTTGGTTATTCCTGAGTGACTTAGCCTGTAGGCCGTAATGAGAGACATCTTGCTCTAAAACAGAAACGCAGCTATCTAGCAGAATGGTTCTCAAGCTGCACAATCAACTTACAGAGTTAAACTGATGTGTGTTTGCAGCAGTTCAGAAATCCTTTCGTTGCTGAATCTGGAAACAGATATTTCCAGCCATATACAGCCATATGAGAACGACCAGTAAGACTGCATTTAAAACACTGGAGAAACGTCTATTTCAACCTGCTCTGCTTGGTGTTCGTTCACCCGAGGAAGTTGCATCTATGTTTAGATTCAGCGAGTTAGAATAACGTTTCTTCTAAAATCTGCGTTTGGTTATTCCTGAGTGACTTAGACTACATGCTGTAATGAGAAATATCTTGCCCTAAAACAAAAATACAGTATCAGAATGCTTGTCAAGCTGTAAAATCATCTTATGGAGTTAAATTGATGTGTGTGTGCAGAGGTTCTGAGATCTTTTCTTTGGGGAATCTGGAAACTGATATTTCCAGCCATATACAGGCATAAGAGAACTACCAGTAAGACTGCGTTTAAAACCCAGAAGAAACGTCTATTTCAAACTGCTCTGCTTTCTGTTCGTTCACCTTAGGAAGTTGCATCTTTGTTTAGATTCAGCGAGTTAGAAACACTTTTCTTCTGAAAGCTGCGTATGGATATTCCGGTATGACTGAGATTAAAAGCCGTAATGAGAAATATCTTGCTCCAAAAGAAAAACGAAGCTATCTAGCAGAATGGTTGTCAAGCTGTGCAATCTTCATACAGAGTTAAACTGACGTGTGTGTGCAGTAGTTCAGAAATCCTTTCGTTGCAGAATCTGGAAACATATATTTCCAGGCATATACAGGCATATGAGAACTACCAGTAAGACTGTGTTTAAAACACAGGAGAAACATCTATTTCAAACTGCTCTGCTTTGTGTTCGTTCACCTTAGGAAGTTGCTTCTATGTTTAGATTCAGGGAGTTAGAAAATGGTTTCTTCAAAAATCTGCGTTTGGATATTCCAGCGTGACTGGGACTAAAGGCTGTAATGAGAAATATCTTGCTTTAAAACAAAAACACAGCTATCTAGCAGAATGGTTGTCAAGCTGTGAAATCATCTTATGGAGTGAAATTGATGTGTGTGTTCA
>NW_022447424.1:0-380 GCF_009761245.1 Sapajus apella | reverse complement strand
GTGTGTTTGCAGCATTTCAGAAATCCTTTCGTTGGTGAATCTGGAAACAGATATTTCCAGCCATATACAGCCATATGAGAACTACCAGTAAGACTTCATTTAAAACACTGGAGAAAAATCTCTTTCAAACTGCTCTGCTTTGTTTTGTTTCACCTTAGGAAGTTCCATCTATGTTTAGATTCAGCGAGTTAGAAACACGTTTCTTCTAAAAGCAGCGTCTGGATATTCCAGTGTGAAAGAGCCTGTAGGCCGTAATGAGAGACATCTTGCCCTAAAACAGAAACGCAGCTATCTAGCAGAATGGTTGTCAAGCTGCACAATCAACTTACAGAGTTAAACTGATGTGTGTTTGCAGCAGTTCAGAAATCCTTTCGTTGGTG
>NW_022447423.1:0-2099 GCF_009761245.1 Sapajus apella | reverse complement strand
AAAAGAGGCAAATGAAAAGTAAAGAATTGAAAATGTTGTAAAACAATGTAATGTACAACATACAAATTACATATCAAAATAGACTGAGCTGAAAAGAGGACTAGTAAAGTGAAATGCTGATCACAATTCATGTAGTCATATACTTTATAAAAGGCAAATTAATAGAAAATAGAAGTATATTTATATATGAAGATTAGATTGAGAACAAATAAAAAACATTTAATTGTTTTATCAGACTATCTGAATAGGAAGGCAATATTCAAAGAATCAGTGACTCATAAGTTTCAGAAATTTGAAACCAGACATGAATCTTTTAAAAGTTTAGGGTGTAATATATGAAAAAAAGGTAAATTAAGAAATACTTAGAAGAAATAATGGTTTTGGTTATTATGAATACTGCGTAACGAACATGAGAGTTCAGTTGTTTTTTGACATGCTTATTTTGTTTTCTTTTGATATATACCCAGGAGTCAGATTGCTGGATCATATGGTAGTTGTATTTATAATTTATTGAAAAAACCCCAATCTGGGTGCGGTGGCTCACGCCTACAATCCCAGCACTTTGGGAGGCTGAGGTGGATGGATCACCAGGTCAGGAGTTCAAGACCATCTTGGCTAACCTTCTCTACTAAAAATACAAAAAATTAGCTGGGCATACTGGCATGCACCTGTAGTCCCAGCTACTTGGGATGCTGAGACAAAAGAATGTCTTGAACCTGGGAGGTGGAGGTTGCAGTTGGCTGAGATTGTGCCATTGCCCTCCAGCCTAGGTGACAGAGTGAGACTCCATCTTAAAAAAAAACAAAAGAAAGAAAAGAGAGAAAAGAAAAACCTTCATGCTATTCTCCCTATAGAAGTGGAAAATAATTGTACTAATTAAAATTTTCACCAACAGTTATAAGTGCCCATCTACAGAATAAAGAAAAAGTCACACACACACTCACACACACACACACACACACACACACACACACACAGGAATAATATTTAGTCATAAAACAGAATGAATTTCCATCATTCGTGTCAATGTGGAAGAGCATAAAGGACATTATGTTAAGTGGAATAAGTCAGACACATAAATAAAAAGACCACAGACTCTCACTCATGTAACATTGAAAGAAGTCGATCTCATAGAAGTAGAGGGTAGAATGGTGGTTACCAGAGGTCAGAGGTGGCAGAAGGATGAGGAAATGGGGACAGGGTTGTCAATAGGTACATAGTTATGGTTAGAAAGGATAAATCCTGGTGTTCTATTACACAGTACAGTGACTATAGCTAATAATAATGTACTGTTTATTCCATCACAGCTTGAAGAGAGGATATTAGCACAAGGAAATAATAAATGTTTAAAGTGTTAAATATACTAATAACTGGTTGGGTCACTGTACAGTGTATGTGGTACAGTGTGATGCAGTGAAACATCACATAATTAACACATGATAGTTATACATGTTTACAGAGTACAGTGTGATGTTTCTGCACGTAGGATGTAGTATGATGCAGTGAAACACCACACTGTACCCATAAATGTTACTGGTTCAGCAAGGAACTGTAGGACACAGAGAAGCTCTAAGTCAGCCATGACCAGCAGCTTCACCTGTGTGGGATAGTGAGAGGAGAAGGGCCCTGAGGCTGACCCCTGATTTCATACTCCCTGACTGCTAGGTGCCGGCAGAAGTAAGAGACCCCTAACTTCAGGCAGATGCAGGAAGCAAGGTCATTGCCTCTTAAGATTCCATCTCATGATGCAGGGGGTGGGGAGGGATCTTGGGGAGACTGAGCAGGGGCTGAGTAGGGGGAGGAAGGCAGGGGAACATCAAGGACAATGTGGGACTGCGCATGAACGGGCACTGAGAACACATGGTCTGGCTCCTCTTGGGGACGAGGCAGCAGGGCACAGGTCAGTCAGGCCCCCGCATGCTTCACCTAGCCGCCAGGCACACATAGTGCCCATAGCCCCAGCAGCCTCAGGAAATGTTCTTTCTTGATCAGCAAAAAGGGGCCCCAACCTATACCCATGAAGGCACTGGTGTCCACACTCATCAAAGAACAAAACAACTTCTGTGCATGAGGTGGGGAAAGACGGTATAAAATAAAAG
>NW_022447422.1:228-2099 GCF_009761245.1 Sapajus apella | reverse complement strand
GATCGCATCTAAATCATAGGAGAAACGTCTCTTTCAAACTGCTCCACTGTGTGTTCGTTCAACTTCGGAAGTTGCATCTATGTTTAGATCCTGCGAGTTAGAAACACGTTTCTCTTAAAAGCTGCGTTTGGATATTCCTGAGTGAATGGGAGTATAGGGTTTAATGAAAGACATCGGTCTCTAAAACAAAAACGGAGCTATGTAGCAGAATGGTTGTCAAGGTGTATATTAAACTTACAGAGTTAAACAATTGTGTGAATGTAGCAGTTCACTAAACCTTTCTTTGGAGAATCTGGAAAGAGATATTTCCAGCCATATACAGACTCTTAACAATTAGCTTTAAGATCGCATCTACATCATACGAGAAACGTCTCTTTCAAACTGCTCCACTGTGTGTTCGTTCACCTTTGGAAGTTGCATCTATGTTTACAGTCTGCGAGTTAGAAACACGTTTCTCCAAAAAGCTGCGTTTGGATATTCCTGAGTGAATGGGAGTATAGGGTTTAATGAGAAATATCTGGCTCCAAAACAAAAACGGAGCTATGTAGCCGAATGATTGTCAACGTGTATATTAAACTCTGAGAGGTAACCAATTGTGTGAATGTAGCAGTTCATCAACCGTTTGTTTGGAGAATCTGGAAAGAGATATTTCCAGCCATATACAGACTCTAAAGAATTAGCTATAAGTTCGCAGATAGATTATAAGGAAAACGTCTCTTTCAAACTGCTCCACTGTGTGCTTGTTCACCTTCGGAAGTTGCATCTATGTTTAGATTTTCCGAGTTAGAAACAAGTTTCTCTAAAAAGCTGCGTTTGGATATTCCTGAATGAATGGGAGTATAGGGTTTAATGAGAAATGTCTGGCTCTAAAACAAAAACGGAGCAATGTAGCAGAATGATTGTCAAGGTGTATATTAAACTTACAGAATTAAACAATTGTGTGAAAGTAACAGTTCACTATTCCTTTCTTTGGAGAATCTGGAAAGAGATATTTCCAGCCATATACAGAATCTTAATAATTAGATTTAAGATCGCATCTAAATCACAGGAGAAACATCTCTTTCAAACTGCTCCACTGTGTGTTCTTTCAACTTCGGAATTTGCATCTATGTTTAGATTCTGCGAGTTAAAAACACCTTTCTCGAAAAAGCTGCGTTTGGATATTGCTGAGTGAATGGGAGTATAGGGATAAATGAGAAATATCTGGCACTAAAACAAAAACGGTGCTATGTAGCAGAATGATTGTCAAAGTGCATATTAAACTTACAGAGTTAAACAATTTTGTGAATGTAGCAGTTCACTAACCCTTTCTTTGGAGAATCTGGAAAGAGATATTTCCAGCCATATACAGACTCTTCAGAATTAGCTGTAATATCGCATCTAAATCATATGAGAAAAGTCTCTTTCAAACTGCTCCACTTTGTGCTCGTTCACCTTCGGAAGTTGCATCTATGTTTAGATTCTGCGAGTTAGAAACACCTTTCTAGAAAACTGCGTTTGGATATTCCTGAGTGAATGGGAGTATAGGGTTTAATCAGAAATATCTGACTCTAAAACAAAAACGGAGCTATGTAGCAGAATGATTATCAAGGTGTATATTAAACTTACAGAGTTAAACAATTGTGTGAATGTGGCAGTTCACTAACGGTTTCTATGGAGAATCTGGAAAGAGATATTTCCAGCCATATACAGACTCTTAAGAATTAGCTTTAAGATCGCATCTAAATCACACGAGAAACGTATCTTTCAAACTGCTCCACTGTGTATTCGCTCACCTTCGCAAGTTGCATCTATTTTAAGATCCTGCGAGTTAGAAACACGTTTCTCCAAAAAGCTGGGTTTGGATATTCCTGACTGAATGGGAGTATAGG
>NW_022447422.1:0-128 GCF_009761245.1 Sapajus apella | reverse complement strand
TGTATTCGCTCACCTTCGCAAGTTGCATCTATGTTTAGATCCTGCGAATTAGAAACACGTTTCTCCAAAAAGCTGGGTTTCGATATTCCTGACTGAATGGGAGTATAGGGTTTAATGAGAAATATCTG
>NW_022447421.1:0-2099 GCF_009761245.1 Sapajus apella | reverse complement strand
TTCTACTGGGGTGAATAATCGAAATGTTATTTGTCTGAAAAAATTATGTCATTTTTGTGTTTACTATAGTGATAATTGTAAGCGCACCGAAACAAATATTTATTTCTCAGAATAGTTTTCTATTTTCTAACATAACCATTTGTTACAGTTCCTATGTCAGTGCTGAAATTCCTTATCTGCTTATCCGTGATGCCTACTTTTTCTAATAGTGATAGGGTTTCCATCTGTGTTCCCACCCACATTTCATGTCGAATTGTAATCCCCAGTGTTGGAGGTGGCACCTGGTGGGAGGTGATTGGATCATGGGAGTAGAATTCTCAGAAATGGTCTAGCACTATTCCTTTCGTACTGTTCTCATGATAGTGAGTTTTCATGAAACGTGCTTTTTAAAATGTGTGTAGCACCTCCCCCCTCTCTTTTCTTCGTTTTCTGGCCTTGTGAGAGGGAAGCTCTTTCCTTCCTCTTCTATGATTGAAAGTTTCCTGAGGCCTCCCAGCCATGCTTCCTGTACAGCCTACAGAACCATGAGTCAATTACAGATACCTATAAATGTGGAAGTAGCTTTTGCATTAGATAACAGGCAGAGGCTGAAACAGTATGGGGGGCTCTGAAGAAGACAGAAAAATGAAGGAAAAGTTGAAGTTTCTTAAAATCTTGTTTAATGGGTTGTCCCTAGGCAGCTGTTAGTGATATGGACACTGAAGACCAGGCTGAAGAGGTCTCAGATGAAAATTTGGAACTTACATGGATGTGGAGTAAAGATCACTTTTCTTATGGACTAGCCATAAGAGGCTGGTGGCCTTGTGCCCCTGCCCTAGGGATCTGGGGAACTTTTGAACTTGAGAGTGGTGATTGAGGGTTTCTGGTAGAAGAAATTTCTAAGCAGCATAGCATTCAAGGTAGGGCCTGGTTGCTTCCCACAGCCTATGCTCATGTGTGTTGACAAAAAAATGATGTAAAACTGTCACTTGCATTTAAAAGGAAAGCAGACTGTAAAGGTTTTTAAAATTTTGCAGCCTGGCCACATGGTAGAAAAGAACAACCTATTTTCTAGGGAAGAATTCAAGCTAGCTGAAAAAATCTGCTTAAGAAACACGGAGCTGAATGTTAATAGCCAAGACAATATGGAGGCCTCAAAGGGATTTCAGAGACCTCTGCAGTAGCCCCTCCTCCTATCACAGGCTCAGAAGACTAGGATGGGAGGATACTTTCATGGGCCACACCCAGGGCCCTGCTGCCCTGTACACTTCTCCTGATATCCTAGCTGCTGCAGTGCCTGAATGAGCTCAAAGTGTCTCCCAAAAATCTTTAGCTTCAGGTTTAGTTGGTGCAAACCGTGATTCTTGGTGGCTTCTACTAGGTGTTAAGTCTGCGGGTGCACAGGGCAAGACTTGAGGCTTGGAATCCTCGGCCTAGATTTCAGAGGATATATGGAAAACCATGGATGTCCAGGCAGAAGCCTAATGCAGGGGTGTAGTCCCCATGGAGAACCTTTACTAGGGCAATGCAGAGGAGAAATGTGCTGTTGGAGCTGCCACACAGAGTCCACACTGGAGCACTGCCTAGTGGAGATGTGAGAAGAGGACCAACATCCTCCAGACCCTAGAATGCTAGATCCATTGACAGCTTGTAATTGACTCTGGAAAAGCATAGGTACATAAGGCTTTGAAAGATATTTTAAAAGTCAATCAGAAAATGTATCTGTCTTTGAGAGAAAATGGACGCTATGGATCAGAAATGAAGGTACCTAAGAGGCAGGAGAGTCTTTTGGGTGCTCTAAAGGAGCCTTGCAAATGATGACTGTTGATAAGTGAGAAAATTTAAAGAATCTGGGAATCTGCAGTGAAATATCTTAGGTGACAACAATGGCTGTGGCCTCAATGCAATGTCTGTCTTATTTGATTCAAGCCTCATTTGAAAAAAATAGAAAAATTCCTGAAGAGCCTGAGTGGATGTGTTTTCTCAGGAGTCCACTGTTCGTATTTATAGTCTCATAAAAGGCACAAAAAGTTCCTTGAAGTAGCCCCGCACTGAAGAGTGGGTGCACAGGACCCAAAACAGGCATCACTGTGCGTGCAGCTACAGCCCCATCCCCAGGG
>NW_022447420.1:0-2099 GCF_009761245.1 Sapajus apella | reverse complement strand
ACAGCACCACACTCACACAGCATCACACATTCACAGTATCACACAGCACCACTCACACACACACCACCACTCACACACTCATGGCACCACTCACACACACACCACCACTCACATACTCACACAGCATCACACTCACACTCACAGCATCATTCTCTCACTCATTCCCTCACTCACTCACTCCCTCACTCCCTCACTCACTACCTCACTCCCTACCTCACTCCCTACCTCCCTCACTCCCTACCTCACTCACTCACTCCCTCCCTCACTCCCTCACTCACTCCCTCACTCCCTCCCTCACTCACTCATTCCCTCCCTCCCTCGCTCACTCCCTCACTCACTCCCTCCCTCCCTCACTCCCTCCCTCCCTCACTCCCTCACTCCCTCACTCACCCTCACTCCCTCACTCACTCACTGACTCCCTCTCTCACTCCCTACCTCCCTCACTCACTCCCTCACTCACTCATTCCCTCACTCACTCACTCACTCACTCCCTCACTCATTCCCTCACTCATTTCCTCCTTCCCTCACTCACTCATTCCCTCGCTCACTCCCTCACTCACTCCCTCCCTCCCTCACTCACTCATTCCTTCACTCACATGCAGGGCCTGCTTCCTGTCCACTGCTGCTGCAGGCAACTGCCTTCAGTTAGCGGAATGTATATTCGTTTACCTTTCCCTCAAGGTGTGGGATGGGGATGGACGATGGCCCTTTCCTGAGCCTGGCCCAGTGCTGCAACTTTGCTCTTGTGTACCCCAAACCCTGAAGGTCAAGGTCACTGCCCTGACAGACGCCCTGCTGCAAAGAGCAGCCTCGGCCTCCCTCAGCTCTCTGCGGTGCCCTCCCGGCACCAGAGAAGATCCTGTCCTGCTCCCCAGCTTCCCAGTACCCGGGCTGAGCCTCTGCCCCGTCCACCCCTCACTGCCCGTCTCACACCGTGGCCTTTGCACCTGCCGAGTCCTCTGCCGGGAGCAGAGGCCCCTTCTTGCTCCAGAGGAGGCTCCCCTGCCCCCGCCCCCACCTGTGAGCTGCTCACAGTGATTCTCTGCGGCACCGTAAGTCCCACTGCACAGGCCACGGTCAGCAGACGGCAACACACTGGCCCCGTCCAAACGTCCTGTCTGTGGCTCCATAGGATGGTCCCCCCGCTCAGTGCTCCTTTCTCTGGCAGACGGGCTAGGCCCAGTCCCCAGACTCATTCCCAGGAGACCACCCGAGCCGTGCTCCCGGGGTCAGCTCGGGGGCTTGTCCTGGGCATGGTTTATCTCAGCAAAAATGAGAACGGTGGGTGCCTGAGGTCGACGCCGGGGATTCCGGGAGTCAGCACGTTTTCCACCAAAGGAAATATTCTGCAGACTCTTCTGAGCATTGCAGAAAAATATTTCATAATGTATTAAAATACTCACATTTCAAGCAGAAAAAGTTACCCAACCACGTGCACCACTGTCTCCGCGCAGAGTACACGACTCGGAAGAGCAGGGCGGGCTGCGGCACCGGCGGGGGCCGCGTGGTTTCTCTTCCCTGTTCTCTGACCTGAGCGCGTCTGCACGGCATTCCCCTCCCGACTGCAGGACTGCGAGGCGGCCGCAGGCCCCGGGGTCTCCCGGTTGGTGGACGTCATCTCCAGCGAGTTCATGCAGGCGGACCCCACGGCCAACGCCGAGGAGGAAACATTAGCTGAGCCTGAGATCTCTGGGCTTTGGAACGAAGACCACAGGCCGCACCAGGTACCACCTCCTGCTCCGTCAGACGCCTGCAGTGGGGGGGCCCCCGGACTCTGTTGGCGGCTCCCCACCTCCAAGCCCGACCCTCCCACACCAGCGCTGGAGGCCTCTCCCGGCTGTGCCTGCGTCTCCCACCGCCCCCCCAGCACGTTGACGCCCCCACCTTCCTCTCCACACTCAGGCCTCTCCCCCTTCGCGGAGCCTGGAGGGACCCCAAACTCCCAGACAGCAGCAGGGTCACAGCGATGTGAGGGGAGGCATGTGGGGCTCCCAGGCTGAGGGAATCTCTGAGCTACCCTGCGCACTACAGAAGAAGCAGCTTTCTAGAAAAAGTGAGCAAACTGTGACGGCCCGTGTAAGAAACACGCCCCATCCAGC
>NW_022447419.1:0-2100 GCF_009761245.1 Sapajus apella | reverse complement strand
AACAATATGCTTTATGAAGTTCCATGATTCTCATTTTTAAAATATTCAACCCATACGCAACCAATCATCCTTTTCTGACAAGTTACCTAAGGGATTTTTCTTTAAACTGAATAGTATTGAATGTCAGACTAAATTTTTTAAGTGACATTCTGATTATAAAGAAAAAAGGAATTCCTAAATGAAAATTGTTGGAGTTTGCCTGCTGAAAATTTAGCTTGTGGAAATGTGAGAAAAAGATCTGTGTTGGCAAAAGATTGCAATAAAGTAAATGATGTGGTTTCCTCAGGGGTGATTTTGCAACTTGAAACATTCCAAAAAGAGTTACTAATCACAAAGTTTCTTTTAGCTTCTACCCCTGAAATGCTTGGCATACATAAAGCTTTTATAGATATTTGGATAAATTAAATTTATATTGACATTTTCTTTATTTTTTTTCTTTTTTTTTTTTTTTTTGAGACGGAGTCTCACTCTTGTTACCCAGGCTGGAGTGCAATGGTGTGATCTCGGCTCACCACAACCTCCGCCTCCTGGGTTCAGGCAATTCTCCTGCCTCAGCCTCCTGAGTAGCTAGGATTACAGGCATGTGCCACCATGCCCAGCTAATTTTTTGTATTTTTAGTAGAGACGGGGTTTCACCATGTTGACCAGGATGGTCTCGATCTCTTGACCTCGTGATCCACCTGCCTTGGCCTCCCAAAATGCTGGGATTACAGGCTTGAGCCACCGCGCCCAGCCTATATTGACATTTTCTAAAAGTTGGCCTAAGTTTCTAGCTTGTGTGGGTATGTGTAAAACAGAGAACATTTTGAGGCATTCGGTTTTACAACTGATAGATGCTGACATCAACCTGCCCCTTTCTACACTATATTCTTGAAAGATGAATCACAATGAAATTTTAAAAATGGATTTTTTTCTCCTAAAAAGCAGAAGTTTCTCAAAAAGTTAATTGTAGAATTACCATATGATGCAAAAACTCTACTCCTAGGTATACACCTAAAAGAATTAAAAGTAGGGACTCAGATACCTATACATCAGTGCTCATTATAGCATTATTCAATAGCTGAAAGTTGGAAAAACCCACGTGCCCATCTGCAGGTGAATAGATAAATAAAACATGATATATTCATACCATGGAATATGATTCATCCTTTAAAAATAAAATTTTGATACATGCTATAACATGGACAAACATAGAAAACATTATAGGTGTAATAAGCCAGACACAAAAGAAAAAATGTGGCTTGATTATCCTTATATAAAATCTCTAGAATAAGCAAATTCATGGAGACAGAAGGTAGGTCAGAGGTAATCAAGGACCATAGATGAGGTGGGGGAAATCAGGAGTTATTGTTGCATGGGTCCAGAGTTTCTGTTTGGGGAAAATGAAAAAGTTTAGAAATAAATAGTGGTGAATGGTTGAAGAACAATATGAATATAATTAATACCACCAAATTGTATACTTAAAAATAGCTTAAATGGCAAAATTTATACTATGTGTCTTTTACTACAATAAACAATTTTAAACAAGGTTTCTTCAAACTCCTCCTTCAATAAAGTAACAAATACTCCTTGAAGAAAGCTAGGAAAACTTTAAAAGTAAAATGAAATTAAAGCCACATGTTCTTCCACCAAGGAGGAAGAACATGTGATTAATGTGTTGTACAATTTGCTCTTCTGACCAATAGTATAGATATATGCAGATACACACACACACACACACACACACACACACACACACACACACACAGCATTATGCCGAGCCTGCTTTTCTCTCTATGTTGTAACAATCAATCAGTAGAATTCAATCTTATCCATGAGCCTTAATGTATTTAAACCTATCCACTATTGTTGGATATGTAAAATGTTTTCCATTTCTTCTCAATTTTAAATAATTTTGTAGTGACCATCCTTGTACAAACACTTTATGAGCATTTGATAATTTCCTTAGGACAAATTAAAGTAAAATTGCTGAATCAAAGAATATGAATTTTTAAAAATCCTTTAATGTGATATGTTTTTAAAAATCCCTTAATGTATACTATTAATTTGCACAACAGGAAGTTTTGTTATTTACATTTCAGCAGCCAAATATGAGATTTT
>NW_022447418.1:0-2100 GCF_009761245.1 Sapajus apella | reverse complement strand
TGTGTGTGTGTGTGTGTGTGTGTGTGTGTGTGTGTGTGTGTGTGTGTAAGATACTTGGATTTTGGCTGGGCACAGTGGCTCACAACTGTAATACCAGACTTTGGGAGGCCAAGGTGGGCAGATCATGAGGTCAAGAGGGTGACACTATCCTGGCCAACGTGAAATCCTTTCTCTACTAAAAATACAAAAATTAACTGGGTGTGGTGGTGCATGCCTGTAGTCTCAGCTACTCAGGAGGCTGAGGCAGAAGAATCGCTTGAACCCAGGAGGTGAAAGTTGCAGTGAGCTGAGATTGCACCACTGCACTCCAGCCTGGTGACAGAGCAAGACTCCGTCTCAAAAAAAAAAAAAAGATATTTGGATTTTTTTTTCTTTCATAAGTAACTGTTGAAGTTTTTTGCCTATTTTTGGGGGGTATTTGTCTTTTTTTTTTTTTTTTTTTTTTTTAAACGTTTTCACTGTTGAATATACTCTAGATACCAATTCTTTGTTGTATGTGTGATGGATGTATTCTAGTCTGTGGCTTATCTTTTTACTTAATTTGTGGATTGTTTAATTTTAGTGTAGCTCTTAATTTTAATGGAATTTAGCCTTTTCTTTATGACTAATGCTATTTGTGACATGTATCCTTAAATTATATAGTTTTTATATTTTTTCTCCAAAGTTTTTAAATTATGAACTTTTTTTTAGTGCAGTGGAGCAATCTCAGCTCACAGCAACCTCTACCTCCCAGGTTAAAGCGATTCTCCTGCCTTAGCCTTCCAAGTAGCTGGGATTACAGGAACGCACCACTATGCCCAGCTATAAATTACGATTTTTATATTTAATTTCTTTATCCATTTAAAACTTATACATGATATGGGCTATTTTAATTTTTTCCCATACTGATAACCATTTGTCTCAGCACTTTTTTGAAAAGTTCTGTCATTTACCACTGATCTGAAATGTCTTGAGTATCATATATTAAGTTTTCACATATGCATGAATTTGTTTTTGACCTCTTTATTCTGTTCATAGGTGTTTCCTTAAGCCAGTTCTATCTTGTCTTTATTATCTAGGAATTTAATTAGAGCAAATTCCCTTATTCTTCAGGGGTGCCTTTATTGTTGTCTGTTCCTTAAGCTTGATTTTTTTAGGATTAGCTTGTCACCTTTCATGAAAAATTGTTAGGATCTTTATTAGAATTACATTAAATCTGTGTAGCAAGTTGGGAAGAAATGACATCTTTAGGATATTTAATCTTTCTATCCTTAGTCTCTCTTGCCATTTTTAGGGGCCCTGGGAGGTCTTCATTTATGACTTTCAATAAATATTAAAATTTTTACAATTTTTTCATTAAAAGCTTGGCATCTTTTCCTTTATTTTTTGGTATGTGTGTTGTGTGTATATTTAAGTACTATATTTATTGTTTATGCTAAGTGGTATTTTTTAAATTATGTTTTGTTTATTGCCAGTGTAAGAAAATACAATTAAATTTCATGTATTGATTTTTATATCCAACAAATTTGTTAAAGTAATCCTAATAATTTGTTAGATTTTATTGAATTTTCTATATAGTTAAAGTTTTCTTTCTTCTTTTCAAATCCTTGTATGTACATTTTAGCACTTTATTTCTTTTTCTTTTTCTTTTCTTTTTTTTTTTTTTTTTTTTTTCCAGACCAGGTCTCACTCTGTCATCTAGGATGGAGTGCAGTGGCACAGTCTTGGCTCACTGCAGCCTCCGTCTCCCAGGTGCAAGGGATACTTACACCTCAGCCTCCGAGTAGCTGGGACTACAGGTGCATGCCACCACACCCAGCTAACTTTTTAAATTTTTTTAGGGATGGGGTTTCGCCATGTGCCCCAGGCTGATCTTGAATTCCTGGCTCAAGCAGTCTTCCCTCCTCTGCCTTCCAAAGTGCTGGGATTAGAGGCATGAACCACCACACTTGGCCACCACCTTTTTTCTTATTTGTGGTACTAGGATCTCTTGTATAACATTATATAGAAGTACTGTTTGCCTTATTCCTGAGTAGAGCACACACAACTCTCTGTCTCTCTCTCTCTCTGTCTCTCTGTGTGTGTGTGTGTGTGTGTGTGTGTGTGTGTGTGTGTGTGTGT
>NW_022447417.1:0-2101 GCF_009761245.1 Sapajus apella | reverse complement strand
CAGAAATAACCTCATCATCAACAAACAGAACGTCAATCTGAAAGATTTGAGACCCAATCTGAAAGCCAGCAACTACAAAGTCGACAGGTGGATAAATCCTTAAAGATGGGAAGAAACCAGCACAAAAAGGATGAAAACACCCAAAACCAGAACACCTCACCTCCTACAAGGGATCACAACTCCTCACCAGCAAGGGAACAAGGTTGGAGGGAGAACGAGTGTGATGAAATGACAGAATCAGACTTCAGAAGGTGGGTAGTAAGAAACTTCTGTGAACTTAAAGAACATGTTCTAACCAAATGGAAAGAAACTAAGAACCTTGAAAAAAGATTTGATGAAACGCTAACGAGAATGGACAAAATAGAAAGGAATATAAGTGAATTGATGGAGCTGAAAAACGCAACACGAGAACTTCACGAAGCATGCACAAGTATCAACAGCCAAATTGACCAAGCAGAAGAAAGGATATCAGAGGTCGAAGATCAACTCAATGAAATAAAACGGGAAGGCAAGAATAGAGAAAAAAGGGTAAAAAGGAATGAACAAAATCTCCAAGAAATGTGGGACTATGTGAAAAGACCTAATCTACGTTTGATAGGCGTACCTGAATGCGACAAAGAGAATGAATCCAAGCTGGAAAATACTCTTCAGGATGTTATCCAGGAAAACTTCCCCAACGTAGCAAGGCAGGCAAACATTTAAGTCCAGGAAATACAGAGAACACCACAAAGATATTCGTCAAGAAGAGCCGCCCCAAAGCACATAATCGTCAGATTCACCAGGGTTGAAATGAAGGAGAAAATACTAAGGGCAGCCAGAGAGAAAGGTCGGGTTACCCACAAAGGGAAGCCCATCAGACTCACAGCAGATCTCTCAGCAGAAACCCTACAAGCCAGAAGAGAGTGGGGGCCAATATTCAACATCCTTAAAGAAAAGAACTTTCAACCCAGAATCTCCTATCCAGCCAAACTAAGCTTCATAAGTGAAGGAAAAATAAAATCCTTTGGGAACATACAAGTACTCAGAGATTTCGTCACCACCAGGCCAGCTCTACAAGAGCTCCTGAAAGAGGCTCTACACATATAAAGGAACAACAAGTACCAGCTCAACTAAAGGGCAAAACAGCCAGCTAGCACCAAAATGGCAGTATCAAATTCACACATAACAATATTAACCCTAAATGTAAATGGACTAAATGCCCCAATCAAAAGACACAGACTGACAAATTGGATAAAAAGACAAAACCCATCGGTGTGCTGTATCCAGGAAACCCATCTCACATGCAAGGATACACAAAGGCTCAAAATAAAGGGATGGAGGAAGATTTACCAAGCAAATGGAGAGCAAAAAAAGGCAGGAGTTGCAATTCTCATCTGTGATAAATTAGACTTTAAAGCAACAAAGATCATAAGAGACAAAGAGGGACATTACATAATGGTAAAAGGATCAATGCAACAAGACGAGCTAACGATCCTAAATATATACGCACCCAATACAGGAGCACCCAGATACATAAGGCAAGTTCTTAATGACTTACAAAGGGACTTAGACTCCCACACAATAATAGTGGGAGACTTTAACGCCCCATTGTCAACATTAGACAGATCAACCAGACAGAAAATTAACAAGGATATCCAGGACTTGAACTCAGACCTGGACCAAGCAAACCTAATAGACATCTACAGAACTCTCCACCCAAAATCCACAGAATATACATTCTTCTCAGCACCACATCACACCTACTCTAAAATTGACCACATAATTGGGAGTGAATCACTCCTCAGCAAATGCAAAAGAACGGAAATCGTAACAAACAGTCTCTCAGACCACAGTGCAATCAAGTTAGAACTCAGAACTCAAAAACTAACCCAGGACCACACAGCTTCATGTAAACTGAACAACTTGCTCTTGAATGTTGACTGGATAAACAATGAAATGAAGACAGAAATAAAGATCTTCTTTGAAACCAACGAGAAGGAAGACACAACATACCAGAATCTCTGGGACACATTTAAAGCAGTCTCTAGAGGAAAATATATAGCAATAAGTGCCCACATGACAAGCAAGGAGAGATCAAAAATTGACACCCTATCGTCAAAAC
>NW_022447416.1:0-2101 GCF_009761245.1 Sapajus apella | reverse complement strand
GAGCAGTGATTCTCCAACCACTGCTAATTTGCATCAGGTCAGTCTTTCCTGGAGGGATACTCAATCAGTATTTTGTTAAGCACAGACTGCTGGTCCCACCCCCAGAGCTTCTGATGCTGTTGGTCTGGTTGAAAACTACTGTTTTAGAGCCAGAGGCCTTTGAAGAATAATATTTTAGATTGGAATAATTTACACAAGATAGTGACAGCCAAACACTGGTTTGTAGGTTAGTTACAGTCTCTGGTGTCTTTCCTATTTTTGATCTCCATCTGTCTTAATGTCTGCTTTTCTCTTAGTTAGCTCTGAGATCTGCTTTTCCTTTGAGTTTAACATGTCTCTAGCTACTACCTCTGACAATGAATCTCCTAGAAGACCTTCTTTATGATGCCTCCACTTTGTAGAAAAAAATTAGCATGCTTTACCTGGGTCCAGGTCTTCCTCAGTATTTGGATTCAGTGACACTTCTGAGGCATGAGTGTCCCTCATCACAGGTTGGTCGAACTGGGTGGGCCCTTCAGAAACCTGCACATTCAGTTCTGCTGTGTTCTCTTGTGACACATTATCTTCATGCGGTGGTTGCATCTCTACGGGTGAGAAGAATGCATTGGGCTAGCACAGCTTGATGACACTACATGTTTGGCTAATCCCACTGACCATACCAGCTCCAGGGCGTCTCAACATTGCCCTCCATGCACAGGCATCCCATAGAGCACAACTGGGCAGGGAAATAAGAGTTTCAGTTTCTTTTATGCCATTTAAAGGATGACTAATCTACATAATAAAATGTACAGAGGAGTATTTCATAAATACATATATTTATGGTAAGGACTTCGGTAACATCTTTCCTTGGCGAACTAACCTATGCCCACACAAATAAATGTGCAAAAGAGAATTCCACTTAAGAGCAGAAATGTGAAACATCTCTTCTGCAGAGAAGTAACATGAACTCTTTCATACACAAGCATGCTTTTTCTCACAGAATGTGTACAGACAGGAACATTCCATGGCAGGGTAGCTTGCTGAAATGTCTTTGGAATACTTTCAAAGTACCTCAAAGAGTCAAAGAAAGTGAACCCATCTCCTTCCCTAAGAGGCTTAGGGGACAGTTCAATGTGATCCACAGCAAATTTGAATTTCTTTGTAGCCTCCTATTTTACCCTGAAAATTCACCTGAATTTTGCATTCTCATCCAAAATATATGTTTTTATTAAATCCAAAAAGAGTTCTCCTTCCCCAACTCTCAGGAAAAATGAGCACTCTGGGGAAATACATTTGCCTTTGGCTTTCTGTCCCCCAGGTATTCTTGATTCAGATACAGCTGTCTGAAAAGCCTGGATACACCAGGTGCGGTAGCTCACACACGTAATCTCAGTGCTCTGAGAGGCCAAAGTAGGAGGGTCACTTGAGGCCAAAAGGGCAAGAATGGCCTGGGCAACATATCGAGACCCTGTCTCTACAATAAATAAAAAATTAGCTGGGTACAGTGATGCACGCTTGTAGTCCTAGCCGCTTAGGAAGCTGAGGTGGGAGGTTCACTTTAGCCTAGGATTTGAAAGCTGCAATGAGCTATGATCATGCCAATGCACTCCAGCCTGGGTGACAGAGTGATATCCTGTCTCAAGAAAACAAAGAAAGAGAAAGAGGAAGGAAGGGAGGGTGGCCAGGAAAAGGGAAAGAAAAGAAAGAGAAAAACCTGGATGCAGAGAATACAAGAAGGAACTAGAAATCAGAACACTTCTGTCAAGATATTGGCTCGGAGTCAATTCAACTGAATGGTTTCTATGCATCCAGTGCTGCATTAGAAAGCTTCCCATCCCTGTCCCAACCTTGATTTATCTGAATGCAAGAACCTTAGGGTCCAGGAGGGTTTAACTGGGGTAAGTGCTTCAAAAAACAGGAAGAACAAGCCATCCACAAAAGATAAAACTGGAGAGAACATAGGAATTCAGCCAAGGCATTGATCTAAAAGTTATACCAGTCAATCCATGGTTAGAGAGCAGTTATCTTACGATTCAAAAACTGTTCAATAAAATCCTTCCATAATTTTACATGACATCTGTATTTTGTACATTACTTTCTGGTTTATATCTTTCTTTTTAGC
>NW_022447415.1:0-2101 GCF_009761245.1 Sapajus apella | reverse complement strand
AGATGCAACTTCCTAAGGTGAACGAACACACAGCAGAGCAGTTTGAAAGACACGTTTCTCCTGTGGTTAAGATGCGAACATACCACTGATTCTTATGAGCCTGCATGTGGTTGGAAATATCTCTACCCAGATTCTCGAAAGAAAGGGTTTCTGAACTGCTACATTCACAAATCTGTTTATCTCTGAAAGTTGAATATACAGCTTGACAATCTTTCTGCTACATAGCTTCGTTTTCGTTTTAGAGTCAGATATTTCTCTTTACACTCTATACTCCCATTGACTCAGGAATATCCAAACGCAGTTTTGAGAAGAAACGTGTTTCTAACTCGCTGAATCTAAACATAAATGTAACTTCGTAACTTGAACGAACACACAGCAGATCAGTTAGTAAAAGACGTTTCTCCTGTGGTTTAGACGCGATCTTACCGTTAACTTTACGTGCCTGTATAAGCCTGGAAATATCTCTTTCCAGATTATCCAAATAAAGGGTTTATGATTTGCTACATTAACACATCTGTTTAACTCTGTAAGGTGAATATACACCGTGACAATCATTCTGCAGCATAGCTCCGTTTATGTTTATGAGCCAGATATGCCTCATTACACCCTTTACTCCCATTCACTCAGGATTATCCAAACGCAGCTTTTAGAGGAAACGTGTTTCTAACAAGAGGAATCTAAACATACATGCAACTTCCTAAGGTGAACGAAGAAACAGCAGAGCTGTTTAAAAGAGACGTTTCTCCTGTGGTTCAGTCACGATCTTACCGCTAATACTTAGGAGATTGTATATGGCTGGAAATATCTCTTTCAAGATTCTCAAAAGAAAGGGGAACTGAACTGCGACATTCACACGTCTGTTTAACTCTGTAAGGTGAATAAACACGTTGACAATGATTCTGCTACATAGCTCCGTTTTTGTTTTAGAGCCAGATATTTCTCACTACACCCTATACTCCCATTCACTCAGGAATATCCAAACGCAGCTTTTAGAGTAAACGGGTTTCTAACTCGCTGAATTTGAACATAGAAGCAACTTCCTAAGGTGATCGAACCCACAGCAGAGCAGTTTGAAAGAGACGTTTCTCCTGTGATTTAGATACGATCTTACCGCTAATTCACATGAGCCTGTATATCGCTGGAAATATCTCTTTCCAGATTCTCGAGAGAAAGTGTTTCTAAACTGCTACATTCAAATATGTGTTTAGCACTGGTATTTTAATATACAGCTTGACAATCATTCTGCTACATTGCTCCGTTTTTGTTTTAGAGCCAGATATTTCTCATCACACCCTATACTCTCATTCACGCAGGAATATCCAAACGCAGCTTTTAGAAGAAACGTGTTTCTAAGTTGCTGAATTTAAATATAGATGCAACTTCGTAAGTTGAACGAACACACAGCAGAGCAGTTTGATATAGACGTTTCTCCTGTGGTTTAGACGCAATCTTACCTATAATCCTTATGAGCCTGTATATGGCTGGTAATATCTCTTTCCAGATTGTCCAAAGAAAGTGTTTCTGAACTACTACATTCACTCCTGTTTAACTCTTAAGTTGAATAAACAGCTTGACAAACATTCTGCTACATAGCTCCTTTCTTGTTTTAGAGTAAGATATTTCTCGTTACACCCTGTACTCCAATTCACTCAGGAATACAAAAACGCAGCTTTTAGAAGAAACGTGTTTCTAACTCGATGAACCTGAACATAGATGCCACTTCCTAAGGTGAACGAACACAGAGCAGAGCAGTTTGAAAGAGACGTTTCTGCTGTGGTTTAGATCTGATCATAGCAGTAATTCTTATGAGCCTGCATAGGGCTGGAAATATCTCTTCCCAGATTCTCCAAAGAAAGGGTTTCTGAACTAGTAAATTCACACATCTGTTTACCTCTGTAAGTTGATTATACACCTTGACAATCATTCTGCAACATATCTCCCTTTTGGTTTTAGAGCCAGGTATTTGTCATTTCACCCTATACTCCCATTCAGTCACGAATATCCAAACGCAGCTTTTAGAAAAAATGTGTTTCTAACTCACTGAATCCAAACATAGATGCAACTTCCTAAGGTGAACGAACACACAGCAGAGCAGTTTGAA
>NW_022447414.1:0-2101 GCF_009761245.1 Sapajus apella | reverse complement strand
AGCATCATAATAATTAGCGGTAAGATCGAATCTAAACCACAGGAGACACGTCTGTTATAAGCTTCTCTGCTGTGTGTTAGTTCCCTTTAGGAAGTTGCATCTATGTTGAGAATCAGCGGGTTAGAAACACGTTTCTTCTAAAACTATGTTTGGATATTAATGAGTGAATGGGATTATAGGATGTAATGAGATATCTATGGCTCTAAAAGAAAAACGGAGCTGTGTAGCAGAATGATTGTCAAGGAGTATATTCAACTTAGAGTGTTAAAGAGACGTGTGAATGTAGCAGTTCCGAAACCCTTTCTTTGGAGAATCTGGAAAGAGATATTTCCAGCCATAGACAGGCTCATAAGAATTAGCGGTAAGATCGCGTCTAAAGCACAGGAGAAACGTTTGTTTAAAACTTCTCTGCTGTTTGTTCGTTCAACTTAGGGAGTTGCATCTATGATTAGATTCAGCGAGTTAGAAACACGTTTCCTCTAAAAGCTGCGTTTGGATATTCCTGAGTGAATAGGAGTACAGGATGTAATGAGAAATATCTGGCTCTAAAACAAAAAGGAGCTATGTAGCAGAATGATTGTCAAGGAGTATATTCAACATAGAGTGTTAAAGAGATGTGTGAACGTAGCAGTTCAGAAACCCTTTCTTTGGAGAATCTGGAAAGAGATTTCCAGCCGTATACAGGCTCATAAGAATTAGCGGTAAGATCGGGTCTAAACCACAGGAGAAACGTCTGTTTTAAAGTTCTCTGCTGTGTGTTCGTTCACTTTAGGAAGTTGCATCTATGTTTAGATTCGTCGAGTTAGAAACACTTTTCTTCTAAAAGTTGCGTTTGGATATTCCTGAGTCCATGGGAGTATAGGAAGTAATGAGAAACATCTGGCTCTATAACAAAAACGGGGATATGTAGCACAACGATTGTCAAGTTGTATATTCAACTCACAGAGTTAAATAGATGTGTGAATGGAGCAGTTGAGAAACACTTTCTTTGAGAGTTTGGAAAGAGATGCTTCCATCCCTATACAGGCTCATAAGAATTAGCGGTAAGATCGAATCTAAACCACAGGAGAAACGTCTGTTTCAATCTTCTCCGCTGTGTGTTCTTTCACCTTAGGAAGTTGCATCTATTATTAGGTTCAGCGAGTTAGAAACACGTTTCTTCTAAAATCTGCGTTTGGATATTCCTGAGTGAATAGGAGTATAGGATGTAATGAGAAACATCTGGCTCTAAAACAAAAACGGAGCTATGTAGCAGAATGATTGTCAAGGCGCATATTCAAGTTAGAGAGTTAAACAGATGTGTGAATGTAGCAGTTCTGAAACCCTTTCTTTGGAGAATCTGGAAAGAGATATTACCAGATATATAGAGGCACATAAGAATTAGAGCAATGATCGTGTCCAAACGGCAGGAGAAACGTCTGTTTTAAACTCCTCTGCTGTGTGTTCGTTCACCTTAGGAAGTTGCATCTATGTTTAGATTCAGCGAGTTAGAAACACTTTTCTTCTACAAGCTGCCTTTGTATATACTTGAGTCCACCGGAGTATAGGAAGTAATGAGAAATATCTGGCTCTAAAACAAAAACAGGGCTATGTAGCAGAATGATTGTCAAAGTGTATATTCAACGTACAGAGTTAAACAGATGTGTGAATGGAGCAGTTGAGAAACCCTTTCTTTGGAGAGTTTGGAAAGAATGATTTAAAGCCATATACAGGCTCTTAAGCATTAGCGGTAAGATCGAATCTAAACCACATGAGAAACGTCTGTTTCAAACTTCTCGGCTGTGTGTTCGTTCACCTTAGGAAGTTGCATCTATGATTGGACTCAGCGAGATAGAAACACGTTTCTTCTAAAAGCTGCGTTTGGATATTCCTGAGTGCATAGGAGTATAGGATGTAATGAGAAATATCTGGGTCCAAAACAAAAAACGGAGCTATAGAGCAAAATGATTGTCAAGGCGTGTATTCAACTTACAGAGGTAAACAGATGTGTGAATGTAGCAGTTGAGAAAACCTTTCTTTGGAGAACCTGGAAAGAGATATTTCCAACTATAAAGAGCATCATAATAATTAGCGGTAAGATCGAATCTAAACCACAGGAGAC
>NW_022447413.1:0-2101 GCF_009761245.1 Sapajus apella | reverse complement strand
TTTTTTTTTTCTTTTTTGAGACAGAGTCTTACTCTGTCACCCAGGCTGCAGTGCAGTGGCGCAGTCTCAGGTCACTGCAACTCCACCTCCCGGGTTCAGGAGATTCTCCTGCCTCAGCTTCCCGAGTAGCTGGGATTACAGGTGTGCACCACCACACCTGGCTACTTTTTGTATTTTTAGTAAAGACGGGGTTTCACCTTGTTGGTGAGGCTGGCCTCTAAATCCTGACCTCCTGATCCACCTGCCTCAGCCTCCCAAAGTGTTGGGATTACAGGTGTGAGCCACTGCGCCCAGCCTACCCCTAGTCCTTTTTTGAAGGACTCCCTTAATTAGGACAGACCTACCCAGGATAATCTCCCTTTTGATTAACCCAAAATCAGCTGATTAAAGACCTTAATTACATCTGCAAAATCCTTTTTACCATAATCAAAGGACACATCCCATCATATTCACAAATCCTGCCCACACTCAAAGAAAGGGGATTATGTAAGATGTGTACACCAGGAGACAGAAATCTTGGAGGCCATCTTAGAATTCTGCATACCATGGGTGAGACGGGGAGAGGGAAGAGAAGGGGAAAGTGCCAGGCTGGATAACCTTTGAGCTCAGTACTGAAGAATGAATTTAAGTTCTCTAGGCTGCCAAAAAGGGAGACAAGTGGGTAGGGGAAAGGAAAGAGAGGAAAGAACATTATGGAAAGAGAGAAGGGGCCGGTGTGGTGGCTCATGCTTATAATCCCAGCACTTTGGGAGGCTGAGGTGGGCGGATCATCTGAGGTCAGGAGTTTGAGACCAGCCTGGCCAACACGGTGAAACCTCGCCTCTACTAAAAATACAAAAATTAGCTGGGCGTGGTGGTGTGCTCCTGTAATCCCAGCTACTCGGGAGGTTGAGGCAGGAGGTTGCTTGAACCCGAGAGACAGAGGTTGCAGTGAGCCGTGATCGTGCCACTGGACTCTAGCCTGGGCAACAGAGAGAGAGTCCATTTCAAAAAAAAAAAAAAAGAAGGGAGAGAAGGTCATGAACAAAGTTTCTTGATGAACAAAGGGCATGAAGAAGCCTGTTCAGTGGCAGTGGAACTGTCCAGTGGGGCCAATGTTCATTAGGGCTAGTGAGACAGAGGTTGAAAGCAGGTAGAGAGTACAGAAAAGGTGGACAGAATACTAAATCAAAGTACCATGTACTTTCAATAAGCTCTTGGTCTCAACTCTTAGTAACTGTACAAGGTAGGCCAGAGACGAAAACTGTCAAACAACAGAAATTTCACTTTGAAGTTCCCTCCACTCCATTTCTCCCCCACTTCCTTCCCATCTCCTTTAGCAAAGTCCTTTCCTCAGAGATCTCCCTGACCCTACCCGTCCGAGCACCACAGCCCTGTCGGTCTAGCAGGGTGAGTAGCCGCACTGTCTCTGAACCCTCATGCCTGGACATCGAAGGGGGAACAGATTCTTGCTTACTGAGTCAGCTTTGGCTGCTTCCTTTTTGTGCGTGAAGAAACCAAAGAGTGAGCAGATTGGAGAGGGCTAGAAGAAGCCAGAGATGTTGGTGAGTTGACACAAAAATAAAGAGCTAAGGGAGAGGTTGAGAGAGGGAAAGAAATATTTATGGGTGTCTGGGATTTTTAGGGGGCTCAGAGCAGCTGTAAGACTTGGAGGAGGAGGCCAGGTGCAGTGTTTACAGATTATAGGCCAGCTCATGCCTGTAATCCCAGCACTTTGGGAGGCCGAGGTAGGTGGATCACCTGAGGTCAGGAGTTCAAGACCAAACTGACCAGACCATATGGTAAAACCCCATCTCTTAAAAAAAAAAGGAAAAAAAAGATTTGGAGGAGGGGGCGGTAAGGTGGCTCACGCCTGTAATCCCAGCACTTTGGTAGGCTGAGCCTGTTGGATCATGAGATCAGGTGTTCGAGATCAGCCTGGCCAACAAGGTGAAACCTTGTCTCTACTAAAAATACAAAAATTAGCTGGGTATGGTGGCCCGTGCCTGTAGTCCCAGTTACTGGGGAGGCTGAGGCAGGAGAATTGCTGGAACCTGGGAGGTGGAGGTTGGAGTGAGCTGAGATTGCTCCACTGCACTCCAGCCTGGGTGACAGAGCAAGA
>NW_022447412.1:0-2101 GCF_009761245.1 Sapajus apella | reverse complement strand
CAGAAATAACCTCATCATCAACAAACAGAACGTCAATCTGAAAGATTTGAGACCCAATCTGAAAGCCAGCAACTACAAAGTCGACAGGTGGATAAATCCTTAAAGATGGGAAGAAACCAGCACAAAAAGGATGAAAACACCCAAAACCAGAACACCTCACCTCCTACAAGGGATCACAACTCCTCACCAGCAAGGGAACAAGGTTGGAGGGAGAACGAGTGTGATGAAATGACAGAATCAGACTTCAGAAGGTGGGTAGTAAGAAACTTCTGTGAACTTAAAGAACATGTTCTAACCAAATGGAAAGAAACTAAGAACCTTGAAAAAAGATTTGATGAAACGCTAACGAGAATGGACAAAATAGAAAGGAATATAAGTGAATTGATGGAGCTGAAAAACGCAACACGAGAACTTCACGAAGCATGCACAAGTATCAACAGCCAAACTGACCAAGCAGAAGAAAGGATATCAGAGGTCGAAGATCAACTCAATGAAATAAAACGGGAAGGCAAGAATAGAGAAAAAAGGGTAAAAAGGAATGAACAAAATCTCCAAGAAATGTGGGACTATGTGAAAAGACCTAATCTACGTTTGATAGGCGTACCTGAATGCGACAAAGAGAATGAATCCAAGCTGGAAAATACTCTTCAGGATGTTATCCAGGAAAACTTCCCCAACGTAGCAAGGCAGGCAAACATTTAAGTCCAGGAAATACAGAGAACACCACAAAGATATTCGTCAAGAAGAGCCGCCCCAAAGCACATAATCGTCAGATTCACCAGGGTTGAAATGAAGGAGAAAATACTAAGGGCAGCCAGAGAGAAAGGTCGGGTTACCCACAAAGGGAAGCCCATCAGACTCACAGCAGGTCTCTCAGCAGAAACCCTACAAGCCAGAAGAGAGTGGGGGCCAATATTCAACACCCTTAAAGAAAAGAACTATCAACATAGAATCTCCTATCCAGCCAAACTAAGCTTCATAAGTGAAGGAAAAATAAAATCCTTTGGGAACATACAAGTACTCAGAGATTTCGTCACCACCAGGCCAGCTCTACAAGAGCTCCTGAAAGAGGCTCTACACATATAAAGGAACAACAAGTACCAGCTCAACTAAAGGGCAAAACAGCCAGCTAGCACCAAAATGGCAGTATCAAATTCACACATAACAATATTAACCCTAAATGTAAATGGACTAAATGCCCCAATCAAAAGACACAGACTGACAAATTGGATAAAAAGACAAAACCCATCGGTGTGCTGTATCCAGGAAACCCATCTCACATGCAAGGATACACAAAGGCTCAAAATAAAGGGATGGAGGAAGATTTACCAAGCAAATGGAGAGCAAAAAAAGGCAGGAGTTGCAATTCTCATCTGTGATAAATTAGACTTTAAAGCAACAAAGATCATAAGAGACAAAGAGGGACATTACATAATGGTAAAAGGATCAATGCAACAAGACGAGCTAACGATCCTAAATATATACGCACCCAATACAGGAGCACCCAGATACATAAGGCAAGTTCTTAATGACTTACAAAGGGACTTAGACTCCCACACAATAATAGTGGGAGACTTTAACGCCCCATTGTCAACATTAGACAGATCAACCAGACAGAAAATTAACAAGGATATCCAGGACTTGAACTCAGACCTGGACCAAGCAAACCTAATAGACATCTACAGAACTCTCCACCCAAAATCCACAGAATATACATTCTTCTCAGCACCACATCACACCTACTCTAAAATTGACCACATAATTGGGAGTGAATCACTCCTCAGCAAATGCAAAAGAACGGAAATCGTAACAAACAGTCTCTCAGACCACAGTGCAATCAAGTTAGAACTCAGAACTCAAAAACTAACCCAGGACCACACAGCTTCATGTAAACTGAACAACTTGCTCTTGAATGTTGACTGGATAAACAATGAAATGAAGACAGAAATAAAGATCTTCTTTGAAACCAACGAGAAGGAAGACACAACATACCAGAATCTCTGGGACACATTTAAAGCAGTCTCTAGAGGAAAATATATAGCAATAAGTGCCCACATGACAAGCAAGGAGAGATCAAAAATTGACACCCTATCGTCAAAAC
>NW_022447411.1:0-2102 GCF_009761245.1 Sapajus apella | reverse complement strand
TGTGTGTGTGTGTGTGTGTGTGTGTGTGTGTGTGTGTGTGTGTGTGTAAGATACTTGGATTTTGGCTGGGCACAGTGGCTCACAACTGTAATACCAGACTTTGGGAGGCCAAGGTGGGCAGATCATGAGGTCAAGAGGGTGACACTATCCTGGCCAACGTGAAATCCTTTCTCTACTAAAAATACAAAAATTAACTGGGTGTGGTGGTGCATGCCTGTAGTCTCAGCTACTCAGGAGGCTGAGGCAGAAGAATCGCTTGAACCCAGGAGGTGAAAGTTGCAGTGAGCTGAGATTGCACCACTGCACTCCAGCCTGGTGACAGAGCAAGACTCCGTCTCAAAAAAAAAAAAAAGATATTTGGATTTTTTTTTCTTTCATAAGTAACTGTTGAAGTTTTTTGCCTATTTTTGGGGGGTATTTGTCTTTTTTTTTTTTTTTTTTTTTTTTAAACGTTTTCACTGTTGAATATACTCTAGATACCAATTCTTTGTTGTATGTGTGATGGATGTATTCTAGTCTGTGGCTTATCTTTTTACTTAATTTGTGGATTGTTTAATTTTAGTGTAGCTCTTAATTTTAATGGAATTTAGCCTTTTCTTTATGACTAATGCTATTTGTGACATGTATCCTTAAATTATATAGTTTTTATATTTTTTCTCCAAAGTTTTTAAATTATGAACTTTTTTTTAGTGCAGTGGAGCAATCTCAGCTCACAGCAACCTCTACCTCCCAGGTTAAAGCGATTCTCCTGCCTTAGCCTTCCAAGTAGCTGGGATTACAGGAACGCACCACTATGCCCAGCTATAAATTACGATTTTTATATTTAATTTCTTTATCCATTTAAAACTTATACATGATATGGGCTATTTTAATTTTTTCCCATACTGATAACCATTTGTCTCAGCACTTTTTTGAAAAGTTCTGTCATTTACCACTGATCTGAAATGTCTTGAGTATCATATATTAAGTTTTCACATATGCATGAATTTGTTTTTGACCTCTTTATTCTGTTCATAGGTGTTTCCTTAAGCCAGTTCTATCTTGTCTTTATTATCTAGGAATTTAATTAGAGCAAATTCCCTTATTCTTCAGGGGTGCCTTTATTGTTGTCTGTTCCTTAAGCTTGATTTTTTTAGGATTAGCTTGTCACCTTTCATGAAAAATTGTTAGGATCTTTATTAGAATTACATTAAATCTGTGTAGCAAGTTGGGAAGAAATGACATCTTTAGGATATTTAATCTTTCTATCCTTAGTCTCTCTTGCCATTTTTAGGGGCCCTGGGAGGTCTTCATTTATGACTTTCAATAAATATTAAAATTTTTACAATTTTTTCATTAAAAGCTTGGCATCTTTTCCTTTATTTTTTGGTATGTGTGTTGTGTGTATATTTAAGTACTATATTTATTGTTTATGCTAAGTGGTATTTTTTAAATTATGTTTTGTTTATTGCCAGTGTAAGAAAATACAATTAAATTTCATGTATTGATTTTTATATCCAACAAATTTGTTAAAGTAATCCTAATAATTTGTTAGATTTTATTGAATTTTCTATATAGTTAAAGTTTTCTTTCTTCTTTTCAAATCCTTGTATGTACATTTTAGCACTTTATTTCTTTTTCTTTTTCTTTTCTTTTTTTTTTTTTTTTTTTTTTCCAGACCAGGTCTCACTCTGTCATCTAGGATGGAGTGCAGTGGCACAGTCTTGGCTCACTGCAGCCTCCGTCTCCCAGGTGCAAGGGATACTTACACCTCAGCCTCCGAGTAGCTGGGACTACAGGTGCATGCCACCACACCCAGCTAACTTTTTAAATTTTTTTAGGGATGGGGTTTCGCCATGTGCCCCAGGCTGATCTTGAATTCCTGGCTCAAGCAGTCTTCCCTCCTCTGCCTTCCAAAGTGCTGGGATTAGAGGCATGAACCACCACACTTGGCCACCACCTTTTTTCTTATTTGTGGTACTAGGATCTCTTGTATAACATTATATAGAAGTACTGTTTGCCTTATTCCTGAGTAGAGCACACACAACTCTCTGTCTCTCTCTCTCTCTGTCTCTCTCTGTGTGTGTGTGTGTGTGTGTGTGTGTGTGTGTGTGTGTGTGTGT
>NW_022447410.1:0-2102 GCF_009761245.1 Sapajus apella | reverse complement strand
GACAAGAGACTCCTCAGGGAAAGAACACCTGGGAGCTCGTGCCTGGATTCTCAGAACCTTCCTCCTGAAGCATTAGTTCATTAAAATTCATATTCCTCTGCTAGAGTAAAGCTGTACCCATGAGAATCACAGCTTGTCCTGACTCTTTTATTTTTACTGACTATGGGGCCTGAGGATAATTTTGGGACACTCAACACAATTACATCAGAGGTGGAAATTGCTAGAAAGCCCCTGACAACTGACATGGCTAGAACATTGTTTATAATATCAAAGGATGAGGAAGGGTGGCATAAAAGACATTCAATGCCCAGATGGCTACAGAATCACATGGCATGAGATGTCATGTGTGCTCCAGTAAGTAGCAGGAAGAAAAAGTAATCCATGGAAATTGGAAATGATAGACAGAGCTCCCTAGGAGGTGATCCCTGAATAAGGAAAATAAAATAATTAAGATAAACCTGACTGTACAATTCATATCTGTGATAGCTACAATGAAATACAAAGATGCTGCATCCAGCCCTGCACTGTGCCCTGTGAGCCAAGGCTGCTGGACTCCCATTCACCACCAAAAGGTATAGTTGCTCATAATAAACACACGCAACACACGAAATAGCCACACAGAAGGTAGCCCAGGGGTTGGGCTGGGCAGGGGAATCCACTCAACAACTAGAACAGGGAAGATAGTGTGGAAAGTGGCATCATTTGTGATATGATTGGTATCATTAGTTGATATCATCAGATTGTGAACAGCATTAGCCAGTGGACTGAGAGTGGCTGACGTAGCAGATTCTCTTTGGCTTTGTGTGCTATAGAAGGGAGGGGCATGTCTGGGAGGAGGCTGGATCCACGGCTCAAAACAGTAACGTCACAGATGACTTCAGCTGATCCCAACCTCCAGTAGGATGCTTTGGATGGGACAGGTTTCCTGGTGCACTGGATCCCAGTTTGTGTAAAGTTTCTCTGCCCTGAGGATAAGTCTTATTTTCCCCTCTTTGAAATACAAAGCGGGCTCTCCAGATGGGGAGGCTGAGGCTGCACATTCTGCATAACCTGCTGCTGGGAGTTTCTGTTGATGCTGACGGTCATTGCTTTGCCTGCACCTTACACAGGTCATGGCCTGTGCTGTGGTAAAGAGAAGTCCTTTTGCTTCTGCTCCCCAGGTACAATTCTCTTGCTTAATCTTGCAAATATTTTAGAACCTGTGTAGTTTGTGTTGCCTTAGCTTTTCATTTGGATCAAAAGATGCTAAGGAAGTGAAAGTGGTTCACAAGAAAAAGGGGCAGAAACAGGGGATAGTTAAGGGCCTCCTCCAAGCAATGCAGGTAACAAAAAATAAAAGGTAAAGAATGAAAGAACTCAACAGGAAGGAGCTGGGGTTGACACAAAGGACTTAAAACAGCACTACCAGGAGTTGGGTGTAGCAATGGGAATCCCTTCAGCAATTCCAAGACGTAAACAAGTTTCCCTATTCATGTTAAATTAGCAGAGTGTAAACTCTAGAAGACAAAATGACCAGGAAAGATGTGTGATTTTGCATGGGTGAAGGTGTGACAAGTTAATCAAGTCGAGGACTGTTGAGGGCCTGGGGTGGTCCTGCCCTTGCTGGGGGCCCAGGCCATAGTCACAGTCATGGGAAATTGCCGGGGAATAGAGAGTAGTTTTTTGGTTGTTCTTGTTATCAGGCATATGTGCATTTGAATTTTATCTTCATGGCCTCTTCTGGCTCTATTTCTAATTTTTAAATACACATAATTTCATCCAGATTTGCAACTTTCCTGGTGTCACAGAGAAGGGTGGAAGAAGGGAGGCCCTGGTATGGCTCTTCCAGTAGCACGGACAAGCGTGGGAGGGGCACGAAGGGGTGTAAGGAATTACTGAGACCTTATTCTGCCTCTCCCAGGAGGTGCAGTTAGGCCTTTTGTCTGCAATTGCGTTTCTGGGTTATGAACCCTGTAGAGTCTTCCCTTCAGGCCAGGGCGTCAACTATGCAAATTCAAGTGTGGGCTCCCCACTTAAACCCAGGGATCCCCTCCACAGTGCGTCTCCCTCACCGCCCAGCTGGGATCTCAGTGCTTCCTTTCCTGTCTTCCTCCAGGATGGGG
>NW_022447409.1:0-2102 GCF_009761245.1 Sapajus apella | reverse complement strand
GCACCAGATGAACACTTGATTAATGTAATCCAGTTGAGGCCATGTGCCGTATCTCAGCCTGTAATCCCTGCACTTTGTGGGTCTGAGGCATGCAGATCAAGACGTCACAAGATTGAGACCATCCTGCCCAACATGGTGAAACCGCGCCTCTACTAAAAATATAAACATTAGCCAGGTGTGGTGCCACGTGCCTATAATCCCAGCTGCTCGAGAGGCTGAGACAGGAGAATGGTTTGAGAACCTGGGAGGTGGAGGTTGCGGTGAGCCTAGATCACGCCACTGCCTGGGTGACAGAGCGAGACTCCATCTCAGAAAAAAAAACATAGATAATCCAGTTGGATCTCAGAACAAACAGCTTTGTGGCTTTCTAACTCATCCCAGTCCCTCTCCCACTGCCTAGACTGTGGTGGCCTGAAGGTAACAGACCACACGCTCAGCTCAGTTTCCAAGAAGGGGCCTTATTTGCAACTGCGAAGTGGGGTATGGCTCGAGGGCTGGCCTTGATCTCACCCGACTGGACATTCTCCAATTGCTGAGGTGCTACCTGGAGGACATTTGTAGGAAACGTTTACAACAAATTTGTTAGTCTCTGCTGCCTGGGGCCATGAGAGCAGATGAGGCAAAAAACAGAGGAGGCAAACAGCGTAGGAGGAAAGGCCAGGGAATAAAACGCTCTGGGGAATGAAGGCTTGGAACCTATAAGACCAGAGCAGTGCAGGAGCTTGGAAGAGGGCTGTGAGGGCCCTACGCTCTCACATCGGGCTGGCCTTCCAGCTCTGCACAAGCAGGAAGTGAAAGTGAAGGCAGAGAAAACCTGTTTCACAGTGGAAGGGCTGACCCCACAGCCATGCAGACCCCTTCTACAAACTCGGGAGTGTGTTGTGGGTTTTTTTCTTTTTTTTTTTTTTTTTTTTTTTTTGCTTCCAGATGTTTAAAGAAATCTCTGTCCTATCACTAGCTGACCACCAGCCTAAAAGAACAGGAGGAAATGGGCACTCATGACAAAAGATAGAGACTTCACAATCAGAAAAGTCATTAAATAACCACTGCAGCAAACAACAAGAACACACCCCGGGGAGGAGGGAGACTCCTATTTCCAGAGTGGCCACATTATAATATTCTAAACACACAGTTTAAAACAAAAGAAAACAGGTCGGGCGTGGTGGCTCATGCCTGTGATCCCAGCACTTTGGGAGGCTGAGGCTGGCGGCTCGCCTGAGGTCAGGAGTTCGAGACCAGCCTGGTCAACGTGGTGAAACCCTGTCTCTACTAAAAGTACAAAACTTGTCCAGGTGTGGTGGTGCATGCCTGTGATCCCAGCACTCAGAAGACTAAAGCAGGAGCAGTGTTTAAACCCAAGAGGCGGAGGTCGCAGACAGCAAAGATCACACCACTGCACTCCAGCTTGGGTGACAGAGTGAGACTCCATCTCAAAAAAAAAAAAAAAAAAAAAATACAAGCAAAGAAAATAGGTCAGTTAAGATTATTCAGCTGGGCCAGGCACAGTGGCTTACATCTGTAATCCCCGCACTTTGGGAGGCTAAGGTGGGTGGGTCATCTGAGATCAGGAGTTCAAGACCAGCCTGGCCAACATGATGAAACCTCATCTCTACTAAAAATACAAAAAATTAGCAGGATGTGGTGATACATGCCCATAGTCCCAACTCCTCGGGAGGCTGAGGCAGGAAAATCACTTGAACCCAGGAGGCAGAGGCTGCACTGAGCCAAGATCATGCCACTGTACACTGCACTCCAGCCTGAGTGACAGAGTGAGATTCTGTCTCAAAAAATAAAAAGTAATAAAAATGAAAATACAAAAATTAGCCAGGTGTGGTGGTACACACCCATAATTCCAGCTGCTGGGGAGGCTGAGACAGGAGAATTGCTTGAACTCAGGAAGTGGAGGTTGCAGTGAGCTGAGATCGAACCACTGCACTCCGGCCTGGGCAACAGAGCCAGACTCTGTCTCAATAAAAAAAGAGAGAAAAAGATCATTTAGCCTGAAAGGGCTCGGGGGCTACGCCTGTAATCCCAGCACTTTGGGAGTACAAGGCGGAAGGACTGCTTGAGCCCAGGCATTCCAGATCAGCCTAGGCAACATG
>NW_022447408.1:1174-2058 GCF_009761245.1 Sapajus apella | reverse complement strand
CATTTCTCCTGTGGTTTAGATTCGATCTTACCGGTAATTCTTATGAGACTGTATATGGATGGAAATATCTCTTTCCAGATTCTCCAAACAATGGGTTTCTCAACAGCTCCATTGACACATCAGTTTAGCTCTGTAAGTTGAATACACACCTTGATAAACATTCTATTACGTAGCTCCGATTTTGTTTTAGAGCCAGATATTTCTCATTACATCCTATACTCCTATTCAATCAGGAATATCGAAACGCAGCTTTTTGAACAAATGTGCTTCTAACTCGCTGAATCTAATCATAGATGCAACTTCCTAAGGTGAACGAATACACAGCAGAGAAGTTTCAAATAGACGTTTCTCCTGTGGTTTAGATTCGATCTTGCCGCTTATTCTTAAGAGCCTGAATATGGCTGGAAATATCTCTTTCCAAACTCTCCAAAGAAAGTGTTTCTCAACTGCTGCAATCACACATCTGTTTAACTCTGTAAGGTGAATATACACCTTGACAATCATTCTGCTACATAGACCTGTTTTTGTTTTATAGCCAGATATTTCTCTTTACTTCATATACTCCCACGGACTCAAGAAGATACAAACGCAGCTTTTAGAAGAAACGTGTTTCTAACTCGCTGAATCTAAACATAGATGCAACTTCCTAAGGTGAACGAACACACAGCAGTGAAGTTTAAAACAGACGTTTCTACTGGAGTTTAGACGCGATCTTAGCGCTAATTCTTATGAGCTTGTATCTGAATGGAAATATCTCTTTCCAGATTCTCCAAAGAAAGAGTTTCTGAACTGCTACATTCACACATCCGTTTAACTCTCTAACTTGAATATACACCTTGATAATCATTCTCCTACATAGCTCCGTTTTTGTTTTAGAGCCAGAT
>NW_022447408.1:0-1074 GCF_009761245.1 Sapajus apella | reverse complement strand
GACATTTCTCATTACATCCTACACTCCCATTAACTCAGGAATATCCAAAGGCACCTTTCAGAAAAAGCGTGTTCCTAAAAAGCTGAATCAAATCATAGATGCAAGTTCCTAAGTTTTACGAACACACAGCAGAAAAGTTTGAAACAGGCGTCTGTCCTGTGGTTTAGATTCGATCTTACCACTAATTCTTATGAGCCTGTATATGGCTGGAAATAACTCTTCCCAAAGTTTCCAAAGAAAGGGTTTCTCAACTGCTCCATTCACACATCTGTTTAACTCTGTAAATTTCAATACACACTTTTACAATCATTTTGCTACATAGACCCGTTTTGGTTTTAGAGCCAGATATTTCTTCTTACATCCTATACACCTATTCACTCAGGAATATCCGAACGCAGCTTTTAGAAGAAAAGTGTTTGTAACTCGCTGAATCTAATCACAGATGCAACTTTCTAAGATGAACGAACACACAGCAGAGAAGATTGAAACAGTCGTTTCTCCTGTGGTTTAGATTCCATCTTACTGCTAATTCTTTTGAACCTGTATAGGGCTGGAAATATCTCTTTCCAAACTCTCCAAAGAAAGCGTTTCCCAACTGATACATTCACACATATGTTTAACTCCATAAGTTGAATATACAGCTTGACAATCATTCTGCTACATAGCTCCGTTTTTGTTTTAGAGCCAGAATTTTACCATTACATCCTATACTACCATTCCGTCAGGAATATGCAAACAGAGCTTTTAGAAGAAAAGTGTTTCTAACCAGCTGAATCTAACATAGATGCAACTTCCTAAAGTGACCGAACACACAGTAGAGAAGATAGAAACAGACATTTCTCCTGTGGTTTAGATTCGATCTAATCGCTAATTATTATGATGCTGTTTATAGCTGGAAATATCTTTTTCCAGATTCTCCAAAGAAAGGATTTCTCAACTGCTACATTCACACATCTGTTTACCTCTGTAAGTTGAATATGCACCTTGACAATCATTCTGCTATATAGCTCCGTTTTTTTCTTAGACCCAGATATTTCTCATTACATCCTATAATCCTATTCACTCAGGAATATC
>NW_022447407.1:0-2102 GCF_009761245.1 Sapajus apella | reverse complement strand
ATTAAAATACCAGTAAGGAAAACAGTAAGAGAGATTTAACTTAGAAAAGAGAAAGCTATCACAGTGAAGGAAGTAAAACAGGGTACCAGGTACTTTATTTCTAACTTTCACAGAGTTTATCAGTAGAATTGGCTGAAGACAGGCTTTACTCACCACGTCAGGTTAGCTTCAGTGCAGGCCATCCTGAGGGTTTCTTCCCACTGCGGATCTGGGAGAAGAGGTGAAGAATCTATCAGCATCATGATTATTGACATCATTTCGTCCAACCCCCTTTTTGCAAATAAGGAAATAAAGATGAAGTTATGCCCAAGATCATGAAGCTAATTAGTGGTAGATCTCAGACTTAACCCATCTCAACATTTTTCAAAAAGCTACACTGCTTCCATCTTACATGTTGCCTTCATCATACAGTAGATGTAAGCTATATACATTGGGAAGAATAGGAATAATCATAGCAATAAGCAGTGGGAGTAGGGGAAAGAGAGGCCACGATACATATCTTTTCCTCCAAAGGAGTCTATCCAGTATCTATGGTGGGGGAAAAAGGATAGGGAAACTTCCCTCACCAAACTACCTGGCAATTACCCTTTGTCCATTTTATAATCTCACCAAGTTTCCTCCCCAATTCCTTGGGATTTGAACAAAAGGAGCTGAGGAGAGGAAGCATGAGGAAAGGAACCATGGAGCTGTATAGATACAGCTCTTTTTTTTTCTATTCTTATGACAGATTAACATACATCTCTTTAGACATGGAGATGCTAGAAGAGGCACACTTCTTCCATTTACATCCTCTTTTCCAACCTCCCTCCACCTGCTATTTAAGGCTAGAGTCATAAGGCAGACCCATAATTGGTCTGTCATTAACCTTGAACTGAAGAGTAAAGGATAGAATCATTCTAACCTGTTAATTTCTGGATCTTTTTCCATACATGGTGCTTTGAAGTCTAGAGAAGCACAAAAAGAAAAACGAAAATCAGATTATTTTCTAGGTTAGAGACTTTATTGACAGCACATCTCACCTTTTAGATATCAGATATTGATACATCTCATGTATCAGATATTGATAGAGTTGGCACCCATAGCCATATGTAAATACTGTAACAAACATAAATGTCAGAGAATATAGAGGATAGTGATTAACTTCCTAAGACAGAAGGGAAGAGTTACTCAAGAAGTTGTATTTGTACTGGAGTTTAAAGAATCAGCACAAGACTTTTAGGTGAAGAAAGAGTATTTCAGGCAAGTGGGAACATCACTGAAATCAGCATGTCATGATTGCCAGGTGCACTTTTGCTAAATAGTAGGAGATGCTAGGCTGACAAGGTAGGTAATAAACCTGAAATAAACCAGGTTCAAAAATAGAATCTCAGCCTCTGATAAATTCAATCTTTTATTGGATTGAGATGATCCCTAATCTAAATGACTGCCAGAAGCTAAAATAGCTCTACTCTCTGGAGGAAAGAAACTTTATCCAGAACCTTGAATTTTTCTCTTCAAATTTATATATAAACTCTCCGGTGTTAAATCAAACATGGCCATGCTTACTAGAAGACAAGACTGAATGATTGAAGACTAAGAGATAAACCTAGGGAATAAAAACAAATTCATAGGCAATCCAGATATTGAAGTAATAAAACATGGTTTTTTAAATATATATGCTTTAAATATACAAGAAATTAGATAACAAGATGGATAATTTTGGCCAAGAACTAAAAACTAAAAAAAAAAAAAAAAGAAAAAATCTAATGGAAATTGTAGAACAGAAGAAATAAAGAACTCAGAAAGGGGTACAGATTAGACACAACTAAAGAAATGTCTGAAGAAAATATCCATAACGAAGCATGGAAAGAAAATAGATACAAGAGCCAACAGACATATGGGACAGAGTAATAGGAGTCCCAGAAGGAAAGGGAGACAGAATACGAGTTGCAGACAGAAAGGCGAGCGGAAACAGTATTTGAAAGTTAAAAATCAGGGAGTATATGGTAACTCTCTGTACTTTCTGCTCAATTTTGCTGTGAACCTAAAAACTGCTTCAAAATATAGTCTGTTTTCTTAAGGGAATAGCTAAGAGCTTTCCAAAACTGAGAAAGCCTTAGATG
>NW_022447406.1:0-2102 GCF_009761245.1 Sapajus apella | reverse complement strand
TGTGTGTGTGTGTGTGTGTGTGTGTGTGTGTGTGTGTGTGTGTGTGTAAAGGCAGAAGGGGCAGCTCCTGGAAGCCCACTCAGTTCCTTAGTGCCTTTCTTTCCTGCCCGTGAGGAGGCGGCCAGAGAAGGGACTTCCCTGGATACTCCCAGGCTGGGTGCTGCAGTGGTTGGGCCTCTGTTTTGGGGCTGGCTGGGCAGAAGTCAAGCATCTGCCACCTCGTCTGGCTGACTTCAGGTGCTCCTCTGGGGCTCCCCACCAGCCAACAGGATGGCTGGCCGCCCTAACTCTGGGCAGAGTACTTGGACATGGCCTTGCAGAGAGCCAAGAAAGGCCTGTGCCCAGCCTTGGGGGCCACTGGCACCAGGGATGGGCATTTGTCTCGGATTGTGGATGACGGGCTTCCATCCATAGACCATCCACAGCCAGGCCTTGAAGTGAAGGTTCCACTTTGTCTTTTATTTATTTATTTGGACAGAGAGTCTCGCTCTTGTCACCCAGGCTAGAATGCCATCCGCCTCACTGCAACCTCCACCTCCCGGGTTCAAGCGATTCTCCTGCCTCAGCTTCCCAAGTAGCTGGGACTATAGGCATGCGCCATCATGTCTGGCTAATTTTTGTATTTTTAGTAGATACGGGGTTTCACCATGTTGGCCAGGCTGGTCTCGAACTCCTGACCTCAGGTGATCTTCCTGCCTTGGCCTCCCAAAGTGCTGGGATTACAGTCATGAGCCACTGCGCCCGGCCAGCTTTGTCTTGTAAATAATGGATTTTTGGGTAGAGTGCCAGGGCTGATACACTTGGAAGAATAGGCCTACCCGCTTTTCCCATGTTCCCCCCAGCTCTGTCCCTGGCTCTCCTGCCTGGCCGTGTGTTTCCCTGCGGTGTATACTCAGGGAAGTTGTGCTCAGTTGCCCACTTGGTCTCACTCTCTTTTTTCCCCATCTCCCACCCCGCTCTGTTGACAGGTTCCGAGGAGGCCTGGATGTGACCCACGGACAGACAGGGGTGGAATCTGTGTACACGACATTCCGGGACAGGGAGATCATGTTTCACGTTTCCACAAAGCTGCCATTTACCGAGGGAGATGCCCAGCAGGTAACCTGGTTTGGGAGGCTTTGGGGGCCCAGGGCGTGTGAGGTGAAGGCCCGCCTCTCGTCTGACCTGCCTCAGTGACGCGGCCCTCCCTGTTTCCGTTCCGTGCCAGCCAGTGTTTCAGCTGCACAGGAGCGTCACAGTCCATTCTGTTGCGTTTCTGGCCAAGGCCGCGCCTCAGTAGCCCTGGGCGGGAGGCAGGGCAGGGCTCGCGTTTCTCCCCACGTTGATGGGTGGGAAGACTGCAGCCCACAGTGGTTAAAAGGCTTCCTTGAGGTTTCTCTATGTATTAGGGGCAGACACGGAGCAGAGCCTGAGTGCCCTGGCCATATAGGGTGGTGGCAAAGGGTGTCTGAGATGGGGTGTGCAGATGGGGGCCTGAAGCCAGCTGTGCCACTCTGGGGCATGTGACTCTGGGCAAGTCTGTCAACCTTCTCATCTGTAAAATGGGGGTAACACCGTCCACGGTAGAGGGTTGCTGTGGGGATTGCATACATTTCTGACTAGGGCTCATGCGATGCGCAGCTCACGGCCAGCTTCCCACAGCACACCTGTTCACCGTCTAGGCCGCTGTTCATTTTGTCCCCCTCCCCCCTGCCCCAGTGATGGAAGGCTGGTTATTGGGTGAGACTCCTAACCCACCCCCAGCTTCCCTCGTCTCGCAGGCTCCTCTCTCACCACACCTGCAGGAATTCAGCCTTGACCTGCACCAGGGAGACCTGGATGAGCCCTCCCTCCCCCGTGCTTTCTTGCTGGGGCCCCCGTTTGCTGCTCTGACAGCCATGCATCCCCGGGGAGAGGCGCAGCTGGTCCCTGGCTGTTGCAAGCCCAGTTAGTCCCCTGCCTTCTGCCCCTTTTCAGTCTGGGAAAGTAAGAAATGCAGGTGGGCCTTTGCCCAAACTCTGACCAATTTGTCTCTGAGCTGGAACTGGGGAGGGAGCGCAGATGTAAAATGGTAAGCATAGTGCCTGGCTTCTTAGGAAAAAAGGAAATTGGCAACCGAGATG
>NW_022447405.1:866-2102 GCF_009761245.1 Sapajus apella | reverse complement strand
TGTAATCCCAGCACTTTGGGAGGCCGAAGTAGGCAGGTTGCTTGAGGTCAGGAGTTCGAGACCAGCCTGGCCAACATGGCGAAACCCTGTCTCTACTAAAAATACAAAAAAATTAGCCGAGCATGGCGGTGTGTGCCTGCAATCCCTGCTACTCGGGAGGCTGGGGCAGGAGAATCGCTTCAACCAGGGAGGTGGAGGTTGCAGTGAGCCAAGATCACATCACTGCACTCCAGCCTGGGTGACAGAGTGAATCTCAAAAAAAAAAAAAGAAAAAGAAAAAGAAAAAGACCTCTTTCCCCATGAAGCCTCGAAGGATTTCAGGCACCTTTCCACACTTAGCTAAGAACACACCCCCACACCCCGACTGAGATCTAAGCAGCCTTCGTGGACGGGGAGGAAGCTGGATGGAGCTTGACAGGACAGGGCAGGGAAGGGCTGCAGACGGAAGGATCAGCCCAGTCGAAGGTTCGGGCACAGAGCTTGTCGGACGGCGTTTGAGGAGGACTCTGTTGGCCTGGGCCTGGCCACCCGCGGCCCTTGGCGAAGTGAGCTTCAGCTGTGCTGGTCACGTTACCTCCGTCGTCCCGTGCGTCTGTGCGCGGTGGGCATGTGCCAGCCAGGAGGACCCAGAGCGTAGCAACAATAATTAGCCCGTGACGGATGGCGCCTCGTCCAGCTGAGCTTTGGCAAGGCTCGTTGTGTAAGTAAAGCTTCCGCCCGGGTCACCCACTACGCCTGCACCAGCAGCGTTTCCTGAGCCTCGTGTCCAGGAAGCCGACGGGGAGGGTCCTCCGAGGTGGTCTGCTGTCAGCCCTGGGGTCTCTGCAGTCTCCGGGGAAACCGCTCGGGCTCTGCTTGGGTCTTCGCTGCTGGGAACGTTTATCATATGTAAGACCACAGACCTCAGTCCATCCTCTTTTACTTCTTCCTTTAAGTTTTAATTTTTTTGTGTGTGGGGGTGGGGGACAAAGTCTCACTCTGTGGCCCAGGCGGGAGTGCAGTAGCACGGTCTCGGCTCACCAGAACCTCCACCTCCTGGGTTCAAGCGATTCTCCCATCTCAACCTCCCAAGTAGCTGGGATTATAGGTGCCTGCCACCACGCCCAGCTAATTTTTGTATTTTTAGTAAAGACGGGGTTTCACTGTGTTGTTCAGGCTGGTCTTGAACTCCTGACCTCGTGATCCGCCCACCCCAGCCTCCCAAAGTGCTGGGATTACAGGCATGAGCCACCGTGC
>NW_022447405.1:0-766 GCF_009761245.1 Sapajus apella | reverse complement strand
TCTGATCCCACATTCCTGGCCCCAATTGATCCTCCCTCCTCAGCTTCCCAAAGTGCTAGGATTACAGGTATGCACCACCACACTAGGCTAATTTTTAAATGTTTTTGTAGAGATGAAGTGTTGCTATGTTGCCCGGGCTGGCCTGAAACTGCTGGCCCCAGTTAATCCTCCCGCCTCAGCCTCCCAAAGCACTGGGATTACAGAAGTGAGCCACCGTGCTCAGCTATCATCTGTAAATTCTTATAACGAAACAAAGACGAGATACAGAACTATTGTATCTCCACAGAGATCTCTCTAAAGCTACCCTCAGTGGTGACCCCACCCCATTCCTCACCCTAGGCAACCCCTAGTCTCTTCCTCAGTCTGCAATTTTGTTTCTGTTTTTGCTTTGAGACAGAGTCTCGCCCTGTGGCCCAGGCTGGGGTGCAGTGGCACAACCTCCGCCTCCCAAGTTCAAACAATTCTCTGGCCTCAGTCTCCCGAGTAGCTGGGACTACAGGCACGCACCACCACGCCTGGCTAATTTTTTGTGTTTTTAGTAGAGACGGGGTCTCACCGTGTTAGCCAGGATGGTCTCGATCTCTTAACCTTGTGATCCGCCCGCCTCGGCGTCCCAAAGTGCTGGGATTACAGGCGTGAGCCACCGCGCCCGGCCTTTACAATTTTGTTATTTCGAGAATATTATAGGCCGGGTGCGGTGGCTCACGCCTGTAATCCCAGCACTTTGGGAGGCTGAGGCGGGTGGATCACGAGGTCAAGAGATCGA
>NW_022447404.1:0-2103 GCF_009761245.1 Sapajus apella | reverse complement strand
CCCTAGAACTTGGTAGATTATCTGACAATACTATTTTTACCACTTGCTTATTCCAAAATGTTTTAATGCCTTCCTAACTTTCATTGCTTTAAACCTAATTTTCTCTCACTGACTTACAAAGCCACCCATTGTGTATTCGACTCTTACCTAATCAGTCTTATTTTTCACTCTTATCATATGTTTGTATATTGCCAGTGCCCTGCTGTTGTGTAAATGGCTTACTATTTCTGTCTGAGTCTTTGATGATGATGCCTTCACTCATGTTATCTTCCCTTTAAATTCCTTCTACTAAGGGGCACACTCCAAATAGTGCTCCACGTTCTGCATCCCCTTACTGACCATTGTCTCATGAATTATTATTTAATGCTTCCTAGGAATGTGACTTCATACTTACTCTATCTTGTACATTTTCTTCAGTATGGAAATGATAATAAGGAATGCAATATGTGCTCACTAACAAGGGTCATTGCAAATACAGCCTTGGTTTCATTATACCTGGGAATTCATCTGTTTAACCCAAATGTAGTCTGTAAATTTTAGGGGTTTGTCCACTGGGGCTGATTCTTCACTTTTTTACAAGTTTGTTTTCAAATCTCTGATTCTTTTGTCTAATTACTCAAGTATCTTGTTTTTTTTTTCTCATAAAACATTAAACCCACTTAATATTTTTATCAACTATTACCTATTCCATAATTATCCAGTTAGTACCATAAATATTTTGTTCCTGTTATTTATCATTTGATAAGTGTTGCCTTCTATTCATAAAAACAATTTGGGGGTATTTATTTTTTCTTCTAAATATTATAATCCAAGGTACTTCAAGTCAAAGACTTCAGCTCATACTTCATAGCTTACTAAATGCATAAATATTCAGGCTTGATTTGCCTACTATACCAATTTATAATTAGCGGTCCGGTTACGATTTTAACAACAATGTGATGTTTTATTTGCCACTTTTTATATTATTTGCTGCTCTAGAATCTAGGAATCTTGAAGATTGGGACAATTTCTTAAAATTTTCCTGTATTGCCCTCCAGACTAGCTTTCTGCACGTATTTGATGCTTAAAACCAATTCTTAGTAGTTGATTCACTGATTGAATTAGAAATAACTTATCTGACTTGAAGTGAAATCCTAAGATAAATATTGAATAAAGTATGGTGCCAGGATATTTAAATTTAATTTTTGATTTGTTAATTTGACATAAACCTTTGTGGATGATTAATGCTTTCATTTCTAAAGTAATATATTTTTGTATTAATTGGCTTGAGTCTAAGAACATTAATTTAAGCACAATGTGTTATTTGAAAATATCTGCTCACCCACATGGGGACACCCCCAGGATCACAACAGGTTTGGGTGAAATCTACATACAGAGTCTTACTTTTCTTTTGTTGTTGTTGTTATTTTGTTTTGAAAACAGAGAGTCTTGCTCTGTCACCCAGGCTGGAGTGCAGTGATGCCATCATAGCTCGCTGCAGCCTCTATTTCCTGGGCTCAAGCAATCTTCCCCCCTCAGCCTCCTGAGTAGCTGTGACCACATGCACGCACCACCAAGTATGGCTAATTTCTTTTGTTTGTTTGTTTTTTGTAGAGTTGAGATCTCACTATATTGCCCAAACTGGTCTTGGACTTCTGGGTTCTAGTGATCCTCCTGCCTCAGCCTTCCAAAATGCTGGGATTACAGGTATGAGCCACTGTCCCTAGCCAGCCTTACTCTTCTTATCTCACTTCTGGAAACCTATTCCTTACTATTTATACTCTTCTCAAATATCCTACCTTGTCTCCATCTCTTTCCTATGACTTTGCTTCAGATTTTACAAAGGCAATAGAGCTTCTTATCAGTTATCAACACTCTAAGGTTAGACAAGTTTGCCTATAATGTTATCTAATATCTAGTCCAGTCAGAGATAGTGATACCCAGGCTGATATCAAAAAATTATTCTTTTATCTTTGATTTGGCTCTTATCCTCTTTCCAAATACTTGGTATCTTTATTTCATCAAATACTCTCTAATATCTTCCTCTACATTTGTTTCTTCTCTTTCTCATGACAATGTTCCATCCCCAAAATATGTCATTTTGGTGTTAAATCCCTTCTACAT
>NW_022447403.1:514-2103 GCF_009761245.1 Sapajus apella | reverse complement strand
GCAACAGGCTATCACATTACTTATTGGTGGCATACACTCTAGTTCTGCTGTGACCTTTGTACCTGTGCAAGTTTCGGAAGTAGAAACTTTTGTATTTGATGACCATTTCCTTTGTGCCTGGCACTATGCTTCATGTGCTAAACCCTGGATTTGGCAGAAATTATTTCAGGTCACTCCATTTTATTTTGTTATTTTTAAAACAGGGCCCCACTTTGTCGCCCCAGTAGGGGAGCACAGTGGCACCATCACAGCTGACTGCAGCCTCTACCTCCTGGACTCAAGTCATTTTCCTGCCTCAGCCTCCTACTTAGTAGCTGGAACTACAGGTGTAAGCCACCACACCTGGCTAATGCAAACAAACAAAAAAAAATTTGTAGAGGTAAGATTTCTCTACATTGCCCAGGCTGGTCTTGAACTCCTGGGCTCAAGTGATCTTCCTTCCTCAGCGTCTCAAAGTGTTGGGATTATAGGCATGAGTCACCATGTCTGGCATAGGTCCCTCTTTTTTTTTTTTTTTTTTTTGGGAGATGCAGTCTCCCTCTGTTACCCAGGCAGGAGTGCAGTGGTGCAACTTCGGCTCACTGCAGCCTCTGCCTCTCAGGTTTAAGTGATTCTCCTTCCTCAGATTCCCGAGCAACTGGGATTACAGGTACCCACCACGACGCTTGGTTAATTTTTTTGTATTTTTAGTAGAGACAGGATTTTGCCATGTTGGCCAGGCTGGTCTCAAACTCCTTACCTCAGGTGATCCACCCACCTTGGCCTCCCAAAGTGCTAGGATAGGTCCAGCATAGGTACCTCTATTTTTTTTTTTTTTTTTTTGTCTTGGTTTTTTGAGTCGGAGTTTTGCTCTTGTTACCCAGGCTGGAGTGCAATGGCGCGATCTCGGCTCACCGCAACCTCCGCCTCCCGGGTTCAGGCAATTCTCCTGCCTCAGCCTCCTGAGTATCTGGGATTACAGGCACGCGCCGCCATGCCCAGCTAATTTTTTGTATTTTTAGTAGAGACGGGGTTTCACCATGTTGACCAGGATGGTCTTGATCTCTTGACCTCGTGATCCACCGGCCTCGACCTCCCAAAGTGCTGGGATTACAGGCGTGAGCCACCGCGCCCGGTCAGTACCTCTATTTTAAAAGCAGCCTCAAAATAGGAGGTTGGGCCCTCCATGTTTTACTGTGTTCTGTGGCCAGTAGCAGCACACTTGATACCAGCCTCTGGCCATGGCTCAGTTTATTCACAAGGCACTGTTAAGTGAGTCCACATGCACATCATATTGAGTTTAAAAGATGTGTGAGTCAGATGCAGTGGCTCATGCCTGTAATCCCAGCACTTTGGAAGGCGAAGGTGGGTGGATCACCTGAGGTCAGGAGTTCGAGACCAGCCTGGCCAACATGGCGAAACCCTGTCTCTACTAAAAATACAAAAAATTATCTGGGTTTAGTGGCACGCGCCTGTAGTCTCAGCTACTTGGGAGGCTGAGGCGGGAAAATTGCTTGAACGCAGGAGGTGGAGGTTGCAGTGAGCTGAGATCATGCCACTGCACTGTAGCCTGAGTGACAGAGTGAGACTCTGTCTCAAAAAAAAAAAAA
>NW_022447403.1:0-414 GCF_009761245.1 Sapajus apella | reverse complement strand
TTTTTTTTTTTTTTTTTTTTTTTTTTTTTTTTTTTGCATTTTTTGATATATCATAGTTGTGTATATTTTGGGGGTACATATATTTTGATATGTGTATACAGTGTGTAATGATCAAATCATGGTGATTGGTATATTAATCATCTCTATCTGAATTTTTTTATTTTTTGAAGAGACTGGGTTTCACCATGTTGGCCAGGATGGTCTCTATTTCTTGACCTCGTGATCCACCCGCCTTGGCCTCCCAAAGTGCTGGGATTACAGGCGTGAGCTACCGTGCCCAGCTATTAATCATCTCAAACATTTATTTTTTTTTCTTCTTGGCCTTTTCCCTTTTCATTCAGGCAGTACAAACTGTCACCATCGGCCGGGCGCGGTGGCTCAAGCCTGTAATCCCAGCACTTTGGGAGGCCGAGG
>NW_022447402.1:0-2103 GCF_009761245.1 Sapajus apella | reverse complement strand
CGGTCACACCATGGCCGCCGAGGCTGCCTGGGTCAGCTGAGGCTTGGATCCAGGCAGCAGCGGAAGGCCACCTGCTCGAGGCTGGTATCTAACGTTCTGCACTGGGACCTGTGCTGACGGCGGCCGTCCCGGGGAACGTGGGCCAGGTCTCCCACGCCATGGCTCCCGGCTTGTTGAACACCCTCAAGGAGATAGAGCGCTGCAGGCCCTCTCCTCATGCTTCCGCAGTGCTGGAAGGGGGGTGTCTCCGAGGGGACGCTGGCCAGATGCATGGAGGGGCCTGCGAATCTCAGGGCTACAGACCCCCTTGGACAGCAGGGGGTGTTGGCTCCTGTGGTGGGCCTGAGATAATAAGGCACGAAGCTAACGTAAGCCCAGTGTGGTGGTGCGGGGAGCACAGGCTCCGAGGGCTACTCCCCGGGCCTGCAAAGCACACAGTGATGGAGCAATGGCGATGGCCCATCTTGGACAATTTGGCACAGGATGGAGGTGCAGGGTGATCCGGAGTGTCCATGGCTCTTGCTGGAAGGTGCGCCATGCCCTGGCCGCCTCTGTGAAGGCCTTTGTATGCGGCCGGCACAGCAGCCCCGGCCCATGGGCCAATCGGGAGCCAGAGTCTGGGAGTCTGATGCCCAGCTGGGAGGTGCGTGCATTGATGCCAAGGTGCCATGGCCGTCGCTGGCAGGCTCTCCTCTGCAGGGATCTCAAGGAGGCAGCAGGAACGAGGACAGGAGAGCGGGCGGAGAACCTTGGAGGTCTGGCAAGCTCGGGTAGGTGGCCTCACGCTTCAGGAGTGTCTGTGCAGGCCAGGGCGCGTGAGGGCCGGGCGCATGAGGTTCTCGGTGATGTAGGCCATCAGCAGGCAGATGACCACCAGCATGACGCAGATGGAGCTGCCCACCGCCGTCATGGCCACCACCATGTGCCACATGCCAGCCGGCTCGGCGGTGAACTCCACGCACTCGGCGAGCTCGGCGGGCTGGGGGAGGGGGGCTCCGGCGTGGGGGCGGCAGGCCAGGCACACAGCGCAGCTGCTGCAGGCACAGGCGGTAGAGGACGCCGTAGTGCACGTCGGGCAGCAAGTAGTCGCGGCAGGAGGCCCCAAGCAGCACTCGCTCGCACTGGAAGCGCGTGTAGGCGCCTCGCCAGGAGCACTTGAGAGCGAAGGCGCACACGCGGCGCGCAGCGGCCAGGGCCAGGCGCCACTGCAGGAGGACGCAGGACGCTGGCGCGCAGGGAGCAGCTGGCCGGGGAGTGCAGCGTGCAGCGCGGGGCCTGGCAGCAGAAGCCGCGCGGGGCTGCGGAAGCACAGGCACCCGCCGTCAGCCTCGGGGCCCTCGGGCAGCACCTTGTAGAGGCACCGGGGCACGTCGGCCACCGGCACCCAACCCGGAGGCATCGGGGCGGCGGCAGAGCCGGGCAGCGGTGCGCAGGAGGCCAGCAGCAGCAGCAGCAGCAGCGGGGCGCTCATCCTGTGGCTGGGCCAGCGGGGCCCAGGGCTCACTGGGTCACACGGGCCGTGCCACTACCGCCAACGTCCCCGCTGCCCGCTCCCAGTGCTCCCCGGGAGCTGCGGTGCCCTGGTTTACACTGTCCGCCCTGTTGCAAACGTATTCTGTTGTTGAGTGTGAGTAGGGAGCAGATTCAATATTTTTTCCAGCAATGAAGACAGGTCTCTCCTGCTCTGCACTCTGTGTATGGAGGCCAGATCATTCTCTGGGTTGCAGTTGTCCTGGGCACTGCAGGGTGCTGGGCAGCATCCCTGGCTCCCACACACTCCATGCCAGAAGCACCCCCAGTCATGACAACCACAAATGTCCCCAGACATCGCCCAGTGTCCCCTGGGGCAGGATCACCTGGTTGAGAACCACGGCTAGGTGACTGCTATCCTCATCACAGCCCCGGAATAGGATTGACATCAGGGTTAGACACAGCAGGAGTGGAGGCTGTGGGAGGCTGGTGACCATTCGGTGGACAGGGGGAGGGAGGGAAAGAGGGAGGGAGGGCTGATGCCTGGCTCTGGGCTCAGGGAGCAGGGGTGATATGACCACGCTCGGGCTGGCTCATCTGGGGTGAGCACTTTTCTTCCCAGAGAACTCAGAA
>NW_022447401.1:0-2103 GCF_009761245.1 Sapajus apella | reverse complement strand
CTTCACAATCAGGCAATTATGATTTTGCTAATGAGTTGTTTTGGATTCTGACACATGTTCAGATTCATGGCATGCGATTACATTCTCCCATTCTGTAGGCTGGAATTGCTTCCATGGTTTGCGGAATCTTTCTGTTGTGATGCAGTTCCACCCGCTCACTTCTGCTTTTGTTGTCTGTGCCTTCAATTTGAAATACAGGAAATCGTTCTTAATATTATTTTCTGAGTGGGGGACATTTTACAATTGCAAGCCATATGTTTAACTATTTATCCCATTTAGATGTGATTTTTGTGTTCATTCTAAACTAAAATTCTTAATTTTTTGCATGTGTAGATCCAGTTTTTCTAACACCCGCTTAGGGAGAGACCTTGATTTGTACATTTTATATTGTTGGCTCACATACTGAAAATCAGTTTGCCGTTGACATATCCTTTTATTTCTGAGCTCTCTCTCTCTCTCTGTTAATGCCAATGCCATCCTGTTTTTATTTATGCATCAAAACGTACATATTGTGAGTTTCAGCATGTTTTTCAGAACTGGTGATGCCAACAGCCGTGTTTCGCGGTGCACTCCTGGCCTGGGGAAGCCCTCGCAGGCCCTCCCCTCGCCTGTGTGGTCTCTGCATCCCCATCACAGCCAGTGCTTCCTGCTGGTCGTGAAGCAACATAGCGTTATTCTAGTTTCCATACTGGATTTTTGTTTTTTTCTTTGTTTGTATTTGTTTTCTTCTTTGTTTGTATTCCATTTCTATGTCAGGTCTCTAGAATACAGGAATTACTTCCAAGTGTGTTTTCTTGTTGTTCATTTTCATGGAGCTTCCTGAAGATTTAAAATCCTCCTTTTTTTAAAATTTTAAAATATTGCCTGCAGCATATTTTACAATTATGCACCACTGTAGAACATCTGTATTTAATTTAATTAAGTGCAATAACTTCTACCTTTTTGGCTGATTTTACATCAGGTAGAGGAATATATTTTAAATGAAAGTTTGTACTAGTAATATAAATTATTGGTTAATAACTCACTTTATTATTTAGGTGTTCCTCATCAAGAATTAATGTTAAGTCAAGGGTCAAAATGGGAATATTATGTAAGGGACATAGAAAATGTTTTGCTGATCTAGAAGAAATTGACATGAGCACACTCTTATTATCCAGCCATGTCTCCTGCCTACACGTTATTAACCGCATGGTAACTTTGACTTCACTTGGGACTTGTTCTAATTTTAAAATTAGTTACTTATTTATCTTGATGCCTCTAGATTATTATGTGTGACTATTTCAGCAGAGAGGGGAGAGAGACAACCTAGGCTGACCAAACATTGAGGAAAATCACAACCTAATGAAACAAGAAGGCTGCATGTGAGTGGCTCCAGGATCGAATGGTTTGACAGCTCATGTGCCCAGGCAGTTTCTTTTCTCAATTTTCCACAGTGATGCATCCAGAAATTCAGCTTCACCCCTCAGGTGACTCCCATCATGCCGTGACATGGAGGCAACATTCCCAAGAGTAACACATGTATTAAATATCCCTGGAAGTGGGGAAGAGACATTTTTGCAATTCTCCTCTGAAGGACCAGGAACACCTCAACAGACCATCTCCCCTGCCCCCATGACTAGAACTTCACCACATGCCCAATGGACACTCATCCCTGAAGGGGATAATAAGATTCCACTGCTGAGGCTGGCAATTTCATCACATAAATTACTATCAACAGATATAAAGGTTTTGAAAACTAACTGAAGTCTGTTCTATGTCCACCACGGATTACAAATCTTCCAATGATACCTTCTTTGTCTTTTCTGCTTGACTATGTCTCTTCGCCGTGTTCTGTCTTCCCAAGAATCTCTTTTTGCTCCTTCAGGTGCATTCAAGTGTTTTATTTAACTGACAATTTTTAAAATGGTATAAGGCATTAGACTAAACAGTTAATATTCCTGGGTCCATATTCCTAAAAAGACATTGTGACCCTGAGTCTGGGTGTGACCTTGTGAGTGTTCCTGCCCCTTCCCCAGATGAGATGCTGGTCTGTGTGTTCCTGCCCCTTCCCCTGGGATAGAGTCCTCCTGTTTTCCCAGGTGTTTCCTCCCACAGCTCCAGTGT
>NW_022447400.1:0-2104 GCF_009761245.1 Sapajus apella | reverse complement strand
TCACAGAATTGTTACAAGATGAATTGTGAGAACATATGCAAAGGTCCTAGCGAGTACCTGACACATATCAAATACTTAATCAATGACAGTTACTGCTTCAGATTAAATAGTAATAAAAGCATGCATTGCTTCATTGTACTTCATTTCACTTCACAGATATTTCATTTTTTACAAATTGGAGCTTTGTGGTCACCTTGAGTCCCGCAAGGCTACCGGCACCATTTCTCTAACAGCATGTGCTCACTTTGTATCTCTGTGTCACGTTTCGGTAATTCTCACAATATTTTCAACTTTGTTGTAATCATTATATCTGTTATGATGATGTGTGATCTTTGATGTTACTAACGTCATTGTTTTGGGGCACAACAAGCTGCGCCCATATAAGAGAGTCAGCTTAACCACGGGCATTCTGACTGCTCCACTGACAAGCCAGCCATTCCCTCTCTCTCTCCCTCTCCTCAGGCTGCCCTGGTCCCTGAGACAACGATATTGACATTAGGCCAGTTCATAACCCTACAATGGCCTCTAAGTGTTCAAGCAAAAGGAAGACTCACAGGTGTCTCTCTTTAAATCAAAGACTAGAAAACATGAAGCTTAGTGAGGAAGGCACGTTGAAAGCTGCGACAGGCCAAAAGCCAGGCCTCTTTTACGTCACAGTTAGCCCAGTTGTGAATGCAAAGGAAAAATGCTCGAAGAAAATTAAAAGCACCACTCCAATGAACACACAAATAGTCAGATAGTGAAATATCCTTATTACTATTACCAAGAAGGTTTGCGTAGTCACGATAGAACAAGTCAGTCCCAATTTCCCGTAAGCCAAAGCCTATTCCAGAGCAAGGGCCTAACTCTCCTCAATTCTCTGAAGGTGCAGAGAAGTGAGAAAGCTGCAGAAGAAAAGTTAGAAGCTGGCAGGGGTTGGTTCATGAGGTTTAAGGAGAGAAGCCATCTCCACAACACAAAAGTACTAGCTAAAGCAGCAAGGAAGTGCTGATGCAGACACTGCCGCAAGTTAACCAGGAGATCTAGCCAAGAGAATTAATAAAAGTGACTATACTCAACAACAGGTTTTCAATGTAGACAAACAGACTTCTATTGGAAAAAGATGACTTCGAGACTTTCATAGCTAGAGAGGAGGCATCAATGCCTGGTTTCAAATCTTCAAAGGCCAGGCGGACTCTCTTGCTGGGGACTAATTTAGCTGGTGACTTTAAGTTGAAGCCAATGCTCACTTACCATTATGAAAATCCTAGGGTCTTTAAGAATGATGATCAATCTGTTCTGCATGGTCTAGAAAAGGAATGACGAAGCCTGGATGACAGCATATCCGTTTACAGCACAGTTTCCTGCTTATTTTAGACCTGCTGTTGAGACCTACTGCTCAGAAAAGAAGATTCCTTTCAAAATATTACACTCATTGACAATGTACCTGATCACCCAAGTGTCCTGGTGGAGAAGCACAAGGAGGTGAATGTTTTTTCCAGGCCTGCTAACACAGCATCCACGCTGCAGCCCATGGATCAAGGAGGGATTTTGACTTCCAAGTCTTATTATTTAAGAAATATATTTCTTAAGGCTATAGTTGCCATAGATAGTGATTTTTCTGATGTATTTGAACCAAGTAAATTTAAAAGCCTTCTGGAAAGGACTCACCATTCTAGATGCTCTTAAGAGCATTTGGGGTTCATGAGAGGAGGTCAAAATAGCAATGTGACTGGAGTTTGGAAGAAGTTGACTCCAACCCTCACAGATGATTTTGAGGGCTTCAAGACTTCAATGGAGGAAGAAACTGCAGATGTGGTGGAAAAAGCAAGAGAACTCAAATGAGAAGTAGAGGCTTAAGAAGGGGCTGAATGATGCAATCTCATGATAATATTTAAACAGATGAAGAGTTGCTGTGGCCATTGTAAAATATGGCATAAATTTTGAACAAGGGGCCCTAGCATTTTGCACTGGGTACTGCAAATCACAGAGCTGGCTCTCACTCACCAGTTGCTAGTCGTGTGTTCTTGAGTAAGTATCTTAACCTCTGGGAGGCTGTTTTCTCATCTGTAAAATGGAGATAACAGCACCTGCCTCACAGAATTGTTACAAGATGAATTGTGAG
>NW_022447399.1:0-2104 GCF_009761245.1 Sapajus apella | reverse complement strand
TCACAGAATTGTTACAAGATGAATTGTGAGAACATATGCAAAGGTCCTAGCGAGTACCTGACACATATCAAATACTTAATCAATGACAGTTACTGCTTCAGATTAAATAGTAATAAAAGCATGCATTGCTTCATTGTACTTCATTTCACTTCACAGATATTTCATTTTTTACAAATTGGAGCTTTGTGGTCACCTTGAGTCCCGCAAGGCTACCGGCACCATTTCTCTAACAGCATGTGCTCACTTTGTATCTCTGTGTCACGTTTCGGTAATTCTCACAATATTTTCAACTTTGTTGTAATCATTATATCTGTTATGATGATGTGTGATCTTTGATGTTACTAACGTCATTGTTTTGGGGCACAACAAGCTGCGCCCATATAAGAGAGTCAGCTTAACCACGGGCATTCTGACTGCTCCACTGACAAGCCAGCCATTCCCTCTCTCTCTCCCTCTCCTCAGGCTGCCCTGGTCCCTGAGACAACGATATTGACATTAGGCCAGTTCATAACCCTACAATGGCCTCTAAGTGTTCAAGCAAAAGGAAGACTCACAGGTGTCTCTCTTTAAATCAAAGACTAGAAAACATGAAGCTTAGTGAGGAAGGCACGTTGAAAGCTGCGACAGGCCAAAAGCCAGGCCTCTTTTACGTCACAGTTAGCCCAGTTGTGAATGCAAAGGAAAAATGCTCGAAGAAAATTAAAAGCACCACTCCAATGAACACACAAATAGTCAGATAGTGAAATATCCTTATTACTATTACCAAGAAGGTTTGCGTAGTCACGATAGAACAAGTCAGTCCCAATTTCCCGTAAGCCAAAGCCTATTCCAGAGCAAGGGCCTAACTCTCCTCAATTCTCTGAAGGTGCAGAGAAGTGAGAAAGCTGCAGAAGAAAAGTTAGAAGCTGGCAGGGGTTGGTTCATGAGGTTTAAGGAGAGAAGCCATCTCCACAACACAAAAGTACTAGCTAAAGCAGCAAGGAAGTGCTGATGCAGACACTGCCGCAAGTTAACCAGGAGATCTAGCCAAGAGAATTAATAAAAGTGACTATACTCAACAACAGGTTTTCAATGTAGACAAACAGACTTCTATTGGAAAAAGATGATTTCGAGACTTTCATAGCTAGAGAGGAGGCATCAATGCCTGGTTTCAAATCTTCAAAGGCCAGGCGGACTCTCTTGCTGGGGACTAATTTAGCTGGTGACTTTAAGTTGAAGCCAATGCTCACTTACCATTATGAAAATCCTAGGGTCTTTAAGAATGATGATCAATCTGTTCTGCATGGTCTAGAAAAGGAATGACGAAGCCTGGATGACAGCATATCCGTTTACAGCACAGTTTCCTGCTTATTTTAGACCTGCTGTTGAGACCTACTGCTCAGAAAAGAAGATTCCTTTCAAAATATTACACTCATTGACAATGTACCTGATCACCCAAGTGTCCTGGTGGAGAAGCACAAGGAGGTGAATGTTTTTTCCAGGCCTGCTAACACAGCATCCACGCTGCAGCCCATGGATCAAGGAGGGATTTTGACTTCCAAGTCTTATTATTTAAGAAATATATTTCTTAAGGCTATAGTTGCCATAGATAGTGATTTTTCTGATGTATTTGAACCAAGTAAATTTAAAAGCCTTCTGGAAAGGACTCACCATTCTAGATGCTCTTAAGAGCATTTGGGGTTCATGAGAGGAGGTCAAAATAGCAATGTGACTGGAGTTTGGAAGAAGTTGACTCCAACCCTCACAGATGATTTTGAGGGCTTCAAGACTTCAATGGAGGAAGAAACTGCAGATGTGGTGGAAAAAGCAAGAGAACTCAAATGAGAAGTAGAGGCTTAAGAAGGGGCTGAATGATGCAATCTCATGATAATATTTAAACAGATGAAGAGTTGCTGTGGCCATTGTAAAATATGGCATAAATTTTGAACAAGGGGCCCTAGCATTTTGCACTGGGTACTGCAAATCACAGAGCTGGCTCTCACTCACCAGTTGCTAGTTGTGTGTTCTTGAGTAAGTATCTTAACCTCTGGGAGGCTGTTTTCTCATCTGTAAAATGGAGATAACAGCACCTGCCTCACAGAATTGTTACAAGATGAATTGTGAG
>NW_022447398.1:0-2105 GCF_009761245.1 Sapajus apella | reverse complement strand
AAATAAATAAATAAATAATTCTCCTGCTTCAGCCTCCCAAGTAGCTGGGATTACAGTGTGCATCACCTGATTTTGCCAAAACACGACCAAAATTAGCTGGACGTGGTGGTGCACGCCTGCATTCCCAGCTTCTCGGGAGGCTGAGGCAGGAGAATTGCTTACACACAGGAGGCAGAGGTTGCAGTGAGCTAAGATTGCACCACTTCACTCCAGGCTGGGACTCTATCTCGATAACTAAATAAATGAAAGGGAGTCAGTACACCTAGGCCACACTCTGGGGTTTGGTGTGAACAGGGAGCACGGCATTCTAAGGACCTGAGAGCAGCCACCAGGCTGGGCGGTGGGGTCTCCTGAGGGCTGTGAGGGGCAGCACTCAGGGTCTTCGAGTCCTGTGAGGGTAACACTAGGAAGGGCAGGGTGGGGGCCGCTGGTCCTCTTGTGCAGGTGGGTTTTCCAATTTCCCACTTCACCCCCAAGTTAGGCCACACAACTGTGGAGACCAGCGATATCTGTGCAAATGGCTGCAGCACTTCCTGCCAGCTGCTCTTTCTCTGCTGCAATAGCCTGAAGCCTCAAGGGAACTGGGGTCACAAGATGGGGGCTTCGATGGGAGAAGCATCACTGCCGCCCTCCCACGGCAGCCCACGATGGACAACAGGCATGCACGGAAGAGGAGCTGCCGCGGATATATCTGCTGCTGCTCGTTACGTGGCACCATCGGGTCTATTCTGACTGATACAGAGTGCAGGGGAGCTCCATCGGCTGGGGGACAAAGCAGAACAAGACGGAGGCAAGATTTCCCTGCAAAAATACCAGACTTCGCTTCTTCAGTTTTGGGAAGCTGAGACCTCGCCATCCTCAGATGAAGCTTGGGACACAGCCACAAACCAGTGACGTCACTCTGGGCCCGCACATGTGGGTCCAACGGGACCAGGAGGGGGCACAGCTAGTGACAGGCAGCATGAGGTGCACTTGGTTTGGAGCAGGTAGGTTTGGGGCGTCCACCAAGCATCCCTGGGGATGCAGGTGTCTACAGTGGGCGGAAAGTCTAGCCTCATGGACAGCAGCAGACGGGGAAGGTGAGTGCTTTGGACATAGCCTGGGGAGAGCACCCCACATGTGGCCAGGCAGGGTGGGCATTCATGGGAAGTCAGATGAAAGCCTGCAGGCTGCTAGGGGAGTGCGGGCCACACACGCCCAGAAAAGCACATGTGGCAGGATGAAAGAGGCTTTAGATTGAATGTAAGAAAATCACAACTTAATAAAGACTTTGACACAGAGTTCCACTCTTGCTTCCCAAGCTAGAGTGCAATGGCACAATCTCGGCTCACAGCAACCTCCACCTCCAGGGTTCAAGCGATTCTCTGGCCTCAGCCACCTACCACCATGCCCAGCTAATTTTGTATTTTTAGTAGAGATGAAGTTTCTCCACGTTGGTCAGGCTGGTCTCAAACTCCTGACCTCAGGTGATCCACCCTCCTCGGCCTCCCAAGTGCTGGGATTATAGGCATGAGCCACTGCACCAGGCCAAGATTTTTTTAAAAATCACACAAAACAGCCTGGGCAACATGGCAAAACCACATCTCTACAAAAAAAAACAACAAAAAAAAATTTAACCGGGTATGGTGTTACACACCTACAGTCCCAGTTACTAAGGAGGCTGAGGTGGGAGGATCACTTGAGCCTGGTGAGGTTGAGGCTGCAGTAAGCCATGATCGCACCACTGCACTCCAGCTTGGGCTACAGAGTAAGGCCCTGTCTCAAAAAAGTTTTAAAATTAATAATAGTAAAAAATCACATAAAAATGAACCACTTGTGAATTAAAAAAAAAAGAAAACTCTTCAAAATAACTCGAGGCAGACAAAACCAAGCTAAAAGTAACGTCTATTTCAATATGAAGGAAAATGAGAACATTATGTAACATAAACAAGATGATGCAGCTTAAGCTACATTCAGAGGAAATTTCATAGCCTTAAAGCTTTTATTACTGCATAAGAAATGAAAATAAATGAACTTAGCATCTAAGTTAGAGATAAGGGGGGGAAATCTCTCAGGAAAATTGAAAAATGCAACCAGATGTTGGTTCTTCAGAAACAGGAATAAGA
>NW_022447397.1:0-2105 GCF_009761245.1 Sapajus apella | reverse complement strand
TAAACAATTGTGTGAATGTAGCAGTTCACTAACCCTTTCTTTGGAGAATCTGGAAAGAGATATTTCCAACCATATACAGACTCTTAAGAAATAGCTATAAGATCACGTCTAAATCACTTTAGAAACGTCTCTTTCAAACTGCTCTGCTGTGTGTTCGTTCACCTTCGGAAGTTGCACGTATGGTTAGATTCAGCGAGTTGGAAACACGCTTCTCCAAAAAGCGACGTTTGGATATTCCTGAGTGAATGGGATTATAGGGTGTAATGAGAAATATCGGGCTCTATAACAACAATGGAGCAATGTAGCTGAATGATGGTCAAGGTGCATATTCAACATATACAGTTAAACAGATGTGTGAATGTAGCAGTTAAGAAAACCTTTCTTTTGAGAATCTGGAAAGAGATATTTACAGCCATAAACAGGCTCATAAGAATTAGCGGTAAGATCGTGTGTAAACCACAGGACAAACGCCTCTTTCAAACTGCTCTGCTGTGTGTTCGTTGACCTTAGGAAGTGGCACCTATGTTTCAATTCAGCGAGTTAGAAACAGGATTCTTCTAAAAGCTGTGTGTCGATATTCTTGAGTGAATGGGAGTATACAGTGTAATGGGATATATCCGGCTCTAAAACAAAAACGGAGCTATGTAACAGAATGATTGTCAAGGCGTATATTAAACTTACAGAGTTATAAAATTCTGTGAATATAGCAGTTGAATAATCCTTTCTTTGGAGAATCTGGAAAGAGATATTTCCAGCAATATAGAGACTCTTAAGAATTAGCGATAAGATCGCGTCTATATCACATGAGAAACGTCTCCTTCAAACTGCACTCCTGTGTGTTCGTTCACCTTCGGAAGTTGCATCCATGTTTAGATTCAGCGAGTTAGAAACACGTTTCTTCTAAAAGCTGCGTTTGTATATTCCTGAGTGAATGGGAATAATGGGTGTAATGAGAAATATCTGGCTGTAAAACAAAAGCGGAGCTATGTAGCAGAATGATTGTCAAGGTGTATATTAAACTTACAGAATTAAAGAATTGTGTGTATGTAGCAGTTCACTAACCCTTTCTTTGGAGAATCTGGAAAGAGATATTTCCAGCCATATACAGGCTCCTAAGTTTTAGCTTTAAGATCGCATCTAAATCATACGAGAAAGGTCTCTTTCAAACTGCTCCACTGTGTGTTCGTTCACCTTAGGAAGTTGCATCTATGATTAGATTCTGCAAGTTACAAACACGTTTCTCCAAAAAGCTGCGATTGGATATTCCTGAGTGAATGGGAGTATAGGGTTTAATGAGAAATATGTGGCTCTACAACAAAAACGGAGCTGTGTAGCAGAATGATTGTCAAGGTGTATGTTCAACGTACAGAGTTAAACAGATGTGTGAATGTAGCAGTTCAGAAACACTTTCTTTGGAGAATCTGGGAAGAGATAATTCCAGCCATATACAGGCTCATAAGATTTAGCGGTAAGATCGCGTCTAAACCGCAGGAGAAACGTCTCTTTCAAACTGCTCTGCTGTGTGTTCGTTCACCTTCGGAAGTTGCATCTTTGTTTAGATTCAGCGAGTTAGAAACACGTTTCTTCTAAAAGCTGCCTTTGGATATTCCTGAGTGAATGGGAATATTGGGTGTAAAGAGAAATATCTGGCTCCAAAACAAAAGCGGAGCTATGTAGCAGAATGATTGCCAAGGTGCATATTAAACTTACACGGTTAAACAATTGTGGTTATGTAGGTTTTCACTAACCCTTTCGTTGGAGAATCTGGAAATGGATATTTCCAGCCATAAACAGGCTCATTAGAATTAGTGGTAATATCGAGTCTAAACCACAGGAGAAACGTGTGTTTCAAACAGCTCTGCTGTGTGTTTGTTGACCTTAGGAAGTTGCATCTACGTATAGATTCAGCGAGTTAGAAACAGGTTTCTTCTAAAAGCTGTGTTTGGATATTCCTGGGTTATTGGGAGTATAGGGTGTAATGAGAAATATCTGGCGCTAAAACAACAACGGATCTATGTAGAAGAATGATTGTCAAGGTGTATATTAAACTTACAGAGATAAACAATTGTGTGAATGTAGCAGTTCACTAACCCTTTCTTTGGAGA
>NW_022447396.1:0-2105 GCF_009761245.1 Sapajus apella | reverse complement strand
TGTCCTTTGTTAGTTGTATTCCTAGGTATTTTATTCTCTTTTTAGCAATTGTGAATGACAATTGGCTCATAATTTGACGATCTGTTTGTCTTTTATTGGTGTATAAGAATGCTTGTGAAGATCAAGTTCACAAATGTTCTGGAGGAAAAAAAAAAGAATCCTTGTGAGTTTTGCACATTGATTTTGTATCCTGAGACCTTGTTGAAGTTGTTTATCATCTTAAGGAGATTTTGGGCTGAGACAATGTGGTCTTCTAAATATATAATCATGTCTTCTTCAATTAGAGACAATTTGATTTCCTCCTTTCCTAATTACCATTTATTTCTTTTTCTTGCCCAATCGTTCTGGCTAGAACTTCCAGTACTATATTGAATAGGAATGGTGAGAGAGGTCACCCTTGTCTAGTGCCAGTTTTCAAAGGGAATGCTTCCAGTTTATTGAGAATTTTTAGATAGAGTGCTGTTAAATTTTGTCGAATGTCTTCTCTGCATCCATTGAGATAGTTATGTGGTTTTTTGTCTTTGGTTCTGTTTATGTGATGGATTACATTTATTCTTGCATATATTGAACCAGCCTTGCCTCCCCAGATGAAGCCTACTTGATCATGATAGATAATCTTTTTGATGTACTATTGCTTTCAGTTTGCTAGTATTTTATTGAAGATTTTTGCATTGATGTTCATCACCGATATTAGCCTGAAAGTTTCTTTTTTTAGTTGTGTCTCTGCCAGGTTTTGGTATTAGGATTATGTTAATTTCATAAAATGAGTTCAGGAATATTCCCTCATTTTGTATTGTTTGGAATAGTTTCAGAAGGAATGGTACCAGCTCCTCTGGTAGAATTTGGCCGTGAACCTGTCTATACTTGGACTTTTTTTTGGTTGGTAGGCTATTAATTGCTGCCTCAACTTCAGACCTTGTTATTAGTCTATTCAGGGATTTCACTTCTTCCTGGTTTCATCTTGGAGGGTGTAAGTGTCCGGGAATTTATCCATTTCTTCTAGATTTACTGGTTTATGAGCAAAGAGTTGTTTGTAGTAATCTCTGATGATAGTTTGTATTTCTGTGTAATCTGTGGTGATATCCCCTTTGTCATTTTTCATTGCATCTGTTCGATTCTTGTCTCTCTTCATTTTTATTAGCCTTGCTAGCAGTCTACCTATTTTGTTGATCTTTTCAAAAAACCAGCTCCTTGATTTATTGATTTTTTGAAGGGTTTTTTTGTGTCTCTATCTCCTTCAGTTCTGCTCTGATCTTAGTTATTTCTTGTCTTTTGCTAGTTTTTGAATTTGTTTGATCTTGCTCCTCTAATTCTTTTAATTTTGACAATAGGGTATCAATTTTAGATCTTTCCTTGCTTTTCATGTGGGCATTTAGTGCTATAAATTTCCCTCTAGACACTGCTTTAAATGTGTCTCAGATATTCTGGTACATTGTGACTTTGTTCTTATTGGTTTTGGAGAACACCTTTATTTCTGCCTTCATTTCATTATTTATCCAGTAGTCATTCAGGAGCAGGTTTTTCAGTTACCAAGTAATTGTATAGTTTTGCCTGAGTTTCTTAGTACTAAGTTCTAATTTGATTGCACTGTGGTCTGAAAGACTGGTTGTTATGATTTCCATTTTGCATTTACTGAGGAGTGATTTATTTCCAATTATGTGGTCAGTTTTAGAGGAAGTAAAATGTCATGCTGAGAAGAGTGTATATTCTGTGAATTTGGGGTGGAGAGTTTTGTAGATGTCTATTAGGTCCACTTGGTCTGGATTTGAGTTCAAGTCCTGGATATCCTTGCTAATTTTCTGTCTCGTTGATTTGTCTAATATTGGCAGCGAATTATTAGCTTCCCACTATTGTTGTGTGGGAGTCTAAGTCTCTTTGTAGGTTGTTAAGAACTTGCTTTATGTACCTGGTGCTCCTGAATTGGGTGCATATATATTTAGGATAGTTAGCTCTTCTTGTTGCATTGATCCCTTTACCATTATGTAATGCCCTTCTTTGTCTCTTTTCATCTTTGTTAGTTTAAAATCCATTTTGTTAGAGACTAGGATTGCAAACCCTGCTTTATTTTTGCTCTCCATTTGCTTGGTAAATCTTCCTCCATCTCC
>NW_022447395.1:0-2106 GCF_009761245.1 Sapajus apella | reverse complement strand
CATGTGGGACTGCTGGCTTTGCTATTTCATAGTAGGCCTGGGGCTTTGAAGGCTGGCATTTCCTCATTCTAAACCTCAAATTCCAATAGATTACCACCAAGTGGACAAAGGTCCACGGGCCAGAGCTCTTGGTGTGAACAACATACCTTTTTTTGGGTGTGATTAATGGACAGGGACTACACAAAACTAAAAACAATGTTTGTGTGCTGACTACCTGCAAGCCATGGTGATAAAGCACTCTGTGTATGTGATCTTATTCAATGCTTGTTACAAATCCATGAAGTGGATTTTTAGACAAACTTTCTAATCTAGAGCTTTTTGAACAAGAGGCTAGTGCAGTGAGCTTTCACCTACTCAGCCGCAGATTCAGATATTTGTTATCTCATGGCCAATCTCATTCCATGTACACTCCTACATGCTTCTACTCTTCCTCTTGTGATTTTATAGCAAATCCCACGCATCATATAATTTCCCCCCTGGCTGTCTTGGTATATGTCTGTAAAAGATATGATTCTTGTTTGTTCTTTCAAGACAAGGTCTCTGTCACACAGGTTGGAGTTCAGTGGCACGATCTTGGTTCACTGTGGCCTCTCCTGCCTCAGCCTCCTGAGTAGCTGCAACTGCAGACTCACACCACCATGCCCAGCTAATTTTTTTATTTGTATTTTAGTAGAGACAGGGTCTTGCTATGTTGTCTGGGCTTGTCTAGAATTCCTGGATTCAAAGGATCTTCCCGCCTTGACCTCGCACACTACTGAGATTATAGGTGTGACCCGCTGTGCCTGGAGACAAGAACTCTTTAAAAAATGTAATCCCAATACCATCACCAACCAACCTTCTCACACCACTGCTCTTTATCACTGTCAACTCTCCTGCTAGCTCCAAATTTCCAGTCATTTCATGTATTTATGGTTTGAATCAGGATCCAAACAAAGTCTCTCTTTGAGATTGTTTCATTCACCTCTTAGGTTTTTTTTGATCCTGAGAGCTTCCCACTTTGATCTCTGTGCTGTCCCTTGTGGTTCATTTATTGAATTAATCAGGCCATTTCCCCATAGTTTGGATTATGCTAAGTGTATTCTCATTATGTTGTTTCCCTTACTGTGAATTTTGTTAACTGTATCTTGTGATGTTGGTTAACTTGCTCTTCACTTTGTTCTAGTTTTTTTTTTTAATTAATTAGTTATTTTAAAGATGGGGTTTCACCATGTTGGTCAGGCTGGTCTTGAACTCCCGACCTCAGGTGATCCGCCCGCCTTGGCCTCCAAAGTGCTTGGATTACAGGTGTGAGCCACTGCGCCCGGCCACTTTTAGTTTTTATAAATTAGTAGTTTGATCTGAAGACTTGGTCAGATTCAGGTTGGAATTGAGGGTCAGGAAAAAAAGACTGTGCTAGTTTCTTCTGGGAGGAGGTGTGTACTCTCTGGACATCTTTTCCTTTTTAATTAGTGATGTTAATGGCCACTGATCAATTATGGATCAAACAATGAAGGTATTGTTGTATCATTCCTTCATTTATGAGCTGTCATACTTCCAGAAAGAGATACTGCTACCCTAAGAAGGGCTGTGCATGAAGAAAAAAATACTGTAAATATAAAAAAGAAATGCTCCTTCTTATAAATTGTGTTACTCACTTGTACAATTTATATAGAAAACGCCAGTTCATGGCTTGATTTCCTGTTTATCATTTTTCAATATGATAGGCTGTTTTATTTATATCCTTCAATGGTGACCACTTCTATTAATTAATGTATGTAGACAGGGAGGGTCTAGCTCTGTTGCCCAGGCTGGTATGCAAAGAAGCAGTCATGCCACTACAGCCTCAAACTTCTAGCCTCAGGTGACCCTCCTATCTCAGCTTCCTGAGTAGCTGGGACCAAAGACATGGGCCCTCATACCTGCATAATTTTAAAAATGTTTTGTAGAGACAAAGTCCCCCTGTGTCACACAGGCTGGTCTTGAACTCCTGGATGAAGTGATCCTCCTAACCCAGCCTCCCAGAGTGTTGAAATTATAGGCATGAGGAAGTGTGCCAGCCCACTTTTATTTTTCCAAAAGTATCATTATGAATGCAGACATTCAAACACATCTGATATATCTCAATTC
>NW_022447394.1:0-2106 GCF_009761245.1 Sapajus apella | reverse complement strand
CATGATAAATTGGTATTGAAATCAAATTTGCAGATTTAGGGACTTGATACTTTGGCTGTTGGATCATCTCTGCATATTTTGCAAACTGATGCCCCGGTCTAGGGATGATTTCAGAGGATGCCATGATTTGATCATTTGTTCTTGGAGTCTGCTCCCCATATTTCACTGTCTGAAGCAGTGGCCCTGGTGCTAATTCCACAGATTTTATAGTTTGCTGCAGAGACACTGAAGACAATTTCACATGTTTTACACTTTGTAACTTTGGCTCTAGAGTAAACTCCAAAGATTTCACACCTTGTTGCTGTGATTCTGGAGACAAATTTGAAAATCTGACACTGGCCAACATTGGTCCTGATGGGAACTTCCTAGTTGGCTCTGGTGCCAACACCATTGATTTCACATCTTGCCATCCTGAAGTCAACTCTTGATAATTTATACCTTGCTGTTGGGCCCCTGGTGTCAGCTCCATAGGTTTTATATATTGAAAACATGGCTTTGGTGAAAATGAAGCAGGATTGGCCATGAGAAACAGACCTTTCAGACACCGAACTAGGAAGGAAGAGATGTTTTATTATGGCCTGGGAGTGAGGCAACAATTTATCTAACAGCAAAGTTCGCCTAACAAAGACAAGTTCTGCCTTTATATTGGCTTACACTCTAGATATTACACGTGAAAGGATCTTAGGTTTAGAGCCTTAGAAATTACAAGTGAAAGGGTCTTGGGTTTAGTTTTAGGAATTACTTGTGTAAGGGTCTTGTTCAATGGAGGAGTTGGGTGGGGGTTCGATCTTTTTTAAGTAAAAATAATGTCTTCCGAAGAGATTCTCCCATACCATGCCTGGTATTTACAGGAAGGTGATTTAGGAGGTGCCAGTTGGCTAGCCTTTTCTTCTACTGAAATGCAATGTGGAAGTCAAGGGGGAGGTGATCCCAGATGCTTGGGTCTTCCTTACCAAAGTCACAGATTTAACACATTGTGACCTAAGGCATGATGACGAAGAATTTACACTTTGAGGTTGTGGCCATAGAGTTGACTTCACAGATTTCACCTCTTGAAAACGTGGCTCTGATACAAATAGCTTAGATCTCACACTATGCTGCCTGAGGTGTGAATGCAATTCCTCAGAATTCACACCTTGAGGATATAGTTCTGGTTTTAACTCCACAGATTTTGCTTTTTGAAAACATGGCTCTAGTGTAAATACCTCATATTTTAAGTCCGGCACCTCAGAGGCTGAAATCATTTTCACAGAATTTGCATCATAAAGCAATGGCTGCTTATTTATCTCCACAGACTGCGTCTTTAAGCAGTGGCTCTGGTAAAAATACCTCAGATTTCATACCATTTATCTGAGGACCCAAAGTGAATGTAGGTTCCACAGCTTGCTGTGAGCCAAGGTGCTTCCCCAAAAATTGGACTCCTTGAGACTTAGTCCCTGGAGTTAACTCAGAAGATTTCACACCTTGCAAGTGTGGTCCGGGATTGAACAGAATAGATTTTGTACCTTGAGATTCTGACCCAGGGTTCAATTCAGAGGGCTTCATGTCTTGTATATGTGGCCCTGGATTCAAGTTGATAGAATTTATGCATTGAAATTCTGACTCTGAATTCAACTCAGAAAAATTCATTCCTTGCAGCTGTGGGCCAGAGTTGAACTCCTTTGGTGTTACATCTTGAAATTTTGTCCCTGAAGTCAGTTCACATTTTACATCTTGTAAATGTTGCACAGAGTTGAACACAACCGATTTTATACTTTGAAGCTCTGGCCCTGGATGCAACTCAGATTTTATAACTTGAAATTTTGTCTCTGATTTTACACCTTGCAAGTGTGGCTCAAGTTTGCACTCCATAGAATTTACACATTGTAACTTTAGCCCTGGATTCAACTCAGAAGAATTCGCACACTGCATCTGTGGCCCAGGGTTGCATTCCATAGGTGCTACATGTAGAAACTTTGACCCTGGAGTCAAATCAGATTTTAAATCTTGCAAATGTGGTCTAGGGTTGAATATCATAGATGTCTCACTTTGAATTTCTGTCCCTGGGTTCAATTCAGAACACTTCATACCTTGAAGTTTTGAAACTGGAGTTAATTCAGGAGATTT
>NW_022447393.1:488-2106 GCF_009761245.1 Sapajus apella | reverse complement strand
TAAGAGACGTTTCTCGTAGGATTTAGATGCCATCTTAAGGCTAATTCTTAAGAGTCTGTATATGGCTGGAAATATCTCTTTCCAGATTCTCCAAAGAAAGGCTTAGTGAACAGCTACATTCACATAATTGTTTAACTCTGTAAGTTTAATATACACCTTGACAATCATTCTGCTACATAGCTCCTTTTTTGTTTTAGAGCCAGATATTTCTCATTAAATCCTATACTCCCATTCACTCAGGAATATCCAAACGCAGCTTTTTGGAGAAACGTCTTTCTAACTCGCAGAATCTAAACATAGATGCAGCTTCCGAAGGTGAACGAATACACAGTGTAGCAGTTTGAAAGAGACGTTTCTCGTATGATTTAGATGCGATCTTAAAGCTAATTCTTAAAAGTCTGTATATGTCTGTAAATATCTCTTTCCAGATTCTCCAAAGAAAGGGTTGGTGAACTGCTACATTCACACAATTGTTTAACTCTATAAGTTTAATATACCCCTTGACAATCATTTTCTTACATAGGTCCGTTTTTGATTTAGAGCAAGATATTTCTCATTAAACCCTATACTCCCATTCACTCAGGAATATGCAAACGCAGCTTTTTGGAGAAACGTCTTTCTAACTCGCAGAATCTAAACATAGATGCAACTTCCGAAGGTGAAGGAACGCACAGTGGAGCAGTTTGAAAGATACGTTTCTCTTAGTATTTAGATGCGATCTTAAGGCTAATTCTTAAGAGTCTGTATACGGCTGGAAATATCTCTTTCCATATTCTCCAAAGAAAGGCTTAGTGAGCTGCTACATTCACACAATTGTTTAACTCTTTAAGTTTAATATACACCTTGACAATCATTCTGCTACATAGCTCCGTTTTTCTTTTAGAGCCAGATATTTCTCATTAAACCCTATACTCCCCTTGACTCAGGAATATCCAAACGCAGCTTTTTGGAGAAACGTCTTTCTAACTCGCAGAATCTAAACATAGATGCAACTTCCGAAGGTGAAAGAAGACACCGTGGAGAAGTTTGAATGAGAGGTTTCTCTTATCATTTAGATGCGATCTTAAAGCTAATTCTTAAGAGTCTGTATAAAGCTGGAAATATCTCTTTCCAGATTCTCCAAAGAAAGGGTTGTTGAACTGCTACATTCACACAATTGTTTAACTCTGTACGTTTAATATACACCTTGACAATCATTCTGTTACATAGCTCCGTTTTTGTTTTAGAGCAAGATATTTCTCATTAAACCCTATACTCCCATTCACTCTGGAATATCGAATCGCAGCTTTTTGGAGAAACGTCTTTCTAACTCGCAGAATGTAAACATAGATGCAACTTCCGACGGTGAACGAATACACTGTGTTGAAGTTTGAAAGAGACGTTTCTCTTCTCATTTAGATGCGATCTTAAGGCTAATTCTTAAGACTGTGTAAGCGGCTGGAAATATCTCTTTCCAGATTCTCCAAAGAAAGGCTTAGTGAACTGCTACATTCACACAATTGTTTAAATCTGTAAGTTTAATATACACCTTGACAATCATTCTGTTACATAGCTCCGTTTTTGTTTTAGAGCAAAATATTTCTCATTAAACCCTATACTCCCATTCACTCAGGAATAT
>NW_022447393.1:0-388 GCF_009761245.1 Sapajus apella | reverse complement strand
TCACCTTCGGAAGTTGCATCTATGTTTAGATTCTGCTACATAGCTCCGTTTTTGTTTTAGAGCCAGATATTTCTCATTAAACCCTATACTCCCATTCACTCAGGAATATCCAAACGCAGCTTTTTGGAGAAACATCATTCTAACTCGCAGAATCTAAACATAGATGCAACTTCCGAAGGTGAACGAACACACAGTTGAGCAGTTTGAAAGAGACGTTTCTCGTATGATTTAGATGCGATCTTAAAGCTAATTCTTATGATTCTGTAAGCGGCTGGAAATATCTCTTTCCAGATTCTCCAAAGAAAGGCTTAGTGAACTGCTACATTCACACAATTGTTTAAATCTGTAAGTTTAATATACACCTTGACAATCATTCTGTTACATAGCT
>NW_022447392.1:0-2106 GCF_009761245.1 Sapajus apella | reverse complement strand
GGGCCTGGCCAGGGGCAGTCGTGCATGGGATGGATTAGAGATGCCAGTCGTTCAATGTGCCAAAGGGTCGCCCGACCTGCATGCAATCAATATTATTCATATTTTTCCGGAAAGCACTTTTAAAAATATTAACCTTTGATTTGGAAGTACAGATTCAGCGGACATTTCAAAGATGGTACAGAGAGGGTTCAAGTCCTCGTCACTCCGTTTCCTCCAAAGTTTCTATTTTGTGTAAGTGTGGAGCACGATCAAACAATATCACGTGCCTAGGTCGGTGCTATTATCACATATGTCGACTTCTTTAACCACCGCTACCATCAAGATACAGAACTGCTCCGCCCCCACGGAAAAATCCCCCTCCTGCTATTCCTCTGCACGCGCCGCCACGTCCGGCTACTTTTTGTAATTTTGGGGAAGGGACCCAGTTTTGAATTAGCTTCTGTTTACTTCGGGTAGCCTGGTGGAGCTGGCGGAGATTTGGGGGATACTAGACACCCCCACAAGTCACGCCGTGAGACCCCGTTTGAGGGCGAGCAGCTGGCGTAGGACTCGAGGCGCAGCCGAGGCTCGGGCGGGGGGCTCCCCTGCGACAGCTCTCCGCGTCCGTGGAGGGCCCAGCCCCGCGTGGAGGGGTGTACGGTCGGGGCCGCGGCTCCCGCGCGGGCGCCGGGGTGGTGCTAGGGAAACCCTTGGAGCCCCGCCCAGCGGTCCTGAGGAGGGGGCGGTGCCTGGAGGGTTGGTCCCCCCGGCTGCGGGTTTCTAGCCCTGGCGTGGCGTGGGGACAATTAGGCGCCACGCCCTGTCGCTTTGCTGCGCGACGTTCGGGAGTCCGGGGACGGAGCCGTCACCCCTAGACTGGGCGGGGCGCGTACGCTCACAGTGAGATCTCTCCAAAGATCCCCACCTCGGTTTTCTCATCTGGAAAGCGGGGCCTCCTGATCCTCCCCATCCCGGTGCGGGCCAATAGGTGTCCGGGGTTTGGTGACCCCACGCTGGAGGCCTCTGCAAAAGGGGACTGTCCAGTGACCGCAGACGGGGCCCGCGGGGGAGTCTTAACTGAGAGGCCACACAGGCTGGCGGGAGGCCGCCGCATCCCAGGGGGCTCAAGGAGAGGGGATCTCCTTCCCCCAGGCCGCGGCTCCTCCGACAGGCTCCGCCAGAGTGGCTCTCGGGTGTCTTCCCAGAAAGTGCGGGGCGGGCCGCCACGGCTTTCAAAACAGCGCACACACCGAGAGACAGTCAGGAGTCGTTGGCTTGTTTCGCGCAAGCGGAGTCGCGTCCGCTTTGCTGAGGCCCCGCGCACAGACCTCAGGGGGCTCTCACCTCTCCCGGCGGAGAACAATGCCCGTCCTCTCCGCGCGCAGGAGGGAGTTGGCGGACCACGCGGGGTCGGGGCGGCAGAGCCTGTAGCCATAAACCTGTGCTGAATGAATACGTGAGTGACTGCATTCTCCCCGGGGGTCTCAGGGCTCCCATCCAAGGTCGAGCTCCCTGCCTGCGTCTCTACTGCCGTCCCCCAGCCCAACTTCTGGAATCCCTAATTGGAGCCTGTGGGTCTCCGGGACTGCCCTCCTGACATTGAGGTAGCCCCGGGAGGTCCCAGTCACCTCTCCCTCCGGCCCGTGCTGGTTCCTTCTTTTCTCTTTCTTTCTTTACTTTTTTTTTTTTTTTCCAGACAGAGTCTTGCTCTGGTCGCCCACGCTGGAGTACAGTGGAGCGATCCCGACTCACCACAGCCTCTGCATCCCAGGTTCAAGTGATTCTCCTGCCCCAGGCTCCTGAGTAGCTTGAACTACAGGCGTGTGCCACTATGCCTGGCTAAGTTTTGTATTTTCAGTAGAGATGGGGTTTCACGATGTTAGCCAGTCTGGTCTTGAACTCCTGAGCTCAAGTGATCCACCCGCCGCGGCCTCTCAAAGTGCTGGGATTACAGTCGGGAGCCACCGCGCCCAGGGCGTATTCTTATTCCTGAGAGATTCCCACCCTCACCCCCTAGCCAGGCTTGGCTCCTGCAGCCCATAGCCGTAGGCGACCCCAAGTCCTCTGCAGCCAGTGGCTAGCCAGATCTCAATGCCTGTCTCCACTGAGCGGCCAGCCAGGAATGAG
>NW_022447391.1:0-2107 GCF_009761245.1 Sapajus apella | reverse complement strand
CAACCATTCTGCCAGATAGCTGCGTTTTTGTTTTAGAGCAAGATATTTCTCATTACAGCCTATAGTCTCATTCACTCTGTAATATCGAAACGCAGCTTTTTGAAGAAACATGTTTCTAACTGGCTGAATCTAAACATAGATTCAACTTCCTAAGGTGAACGAACTCAAAGCAGAGCAGTTTCAACAACACGTTACTCCTGTGTTTTAAACGCAGTCTTACTGCTAGTTCTCATATGCCTGTATATGGCTGGAAATATCTGCTTCCAGATTCTCCAAAGAAAAGATTTTTGAACTGTGCACACACATATTAATTTAACTCTCTACGTTGATTGTACAACTTGACAACCATTGTGCTATGTAGCTTCGTTTTGTTTTAGAGCAAGATATTTCTCATTACAGTCTACAGTCTCATTCACTCTGGTATATCCAAACGCAGCTTTTAGAAGAAACTTGTTTATAACTCGCTGAATCTGAACATAGATGCAACTTCCTGAAGTGAACGAACACAAAGCAGATCAGTTTGAACTAGACGTTTCTCCTGTATTTTAAACGCAGTCTTACTGCTGGTTCTTACATGCCTGTATAAGGCTGGAAATATCTGTTTCCAGATTCTCCAAAGAAAAGGTTTCTGAACATCTGCACACACACATCAGCTTAATTCTGTAAGTTGATTGTACAGCTAGACAACCATTCTGCTAGAAAAATGCGTTTTTGTTTTAGAGCAAGATATTTCTCATTACAGCCTACAGTCTCTTTCACTCTGGAATATCCAAATGCAGCTTTTAGAAGAAAGGAGTTTCTAACTCGCTGAATCTAATCATAGATGCAACTTCCTAAGGTGAACGAATGCAAAGCAGAGCAGTTTGAACTAGGCGTTTCTCCTGTGTTTTAAAGGCAGCCTTAGTGCTATTTCTTCTATACCTGTATATTGCTTTAAATATCTGTTTCCAGGTTCTCCAAAGAAAGGATTTCTGAACTACTGCACACACACATCAGTTTAACTCTGTAAGTTGATTGTACAGCTTGACAACGATTCTGCTAGATAGGTGCGTTTTTGTTTTAGAGCAAGGTATTTCTCATTACAGGCTTTAGTCTCAATCACTCTGGAATATCCAAACGCAGCTTTTAGAAGAAACTTGTTTCTAACTCGCTGAATATGAACATACATGCAACTTCCCAAGGTGCGTGAACACAAAGCAGAGCAGTTTGAAATACACGTTTCTCCTTTTTTTAAACGCAGTCTTACTGCTAGTTCTCATATGCCTGTATATGGCTGGAAATATCTGTTTGCAGATTCTCCAAAGAAAAGATTTCTGAATTACTGCACACACGCATTAGTTTGACTCTGTAAGGTGAGTCTACAGCTTGACAACCATACTGCTAGATAGCTGCGTTTTTGTTTTAGAGCAAGATATTTCTGATTGCTCCCTACAATCTCATTCAATCTGGAATATCCAAACGCAGCTTTTAGAAGAAACGTGTTTCTATGTCGGTGAATGCAAACACCCATGCAACTTCCTAAGATGAACGAACACAAAACAGAGAAGTTTGAAATATGGGTTCCTCCTGTGTTGTAACGCAGTCTTAATGCTAGTTCTTACCAGCCTGTATAAGGCTGGAAATACCTGTTTCCAGATTCTCCAAAGAAAAGACTTCTGAACTGCTGCACACACACATCAGCTTCTCTCTGTAAGTTGTTTTTACAGCTTGACAACCATTCTGCTAGGTAGCTGCGCTTTTGCTTAAAGCAAGATATTTCTCATTACAGCCTATAGTCTCCGTAACTCTGGAATATCCAAACGCAGCTTTTAGAAGAAACGTGTATCTAACACGCTGAATGTAAACATAGAAGCAACTTCCTAAGGTGAACTAACACAAAGCAGAGCAGTTTGAACTAGATGTTTCTCCTGTGTTTTAAATGCAGTCTTACTGCTAGTTCCTATATGCCTGTATATGGATAGAAATGTCTGTTCCCAGACTCTCCAAAGAAAAGTTTTGTGAACTGCTGCACACACACATCTGTTTAACACTGTAAGTTGATTTTACAGCTTGACAACCATTCTGCTATATAGCTTCATTTTTGTTTTAGAGCAAGATATTTCTCATT
>NW_022447390.1:0-2107 GCF_009761245.1 Sapajus apella | reverse complement strand
TCCAACCCATACTGGCCTTCCCCCATCCAAAGACCTTAAAACAGTGGTGGGAATTCTTGGGAGTAACTGGTTTTTGCCGATTTCCCAGATGTGGTGAAATAGCAGAACCCCTACACACTCTGAAGCCCAAGAAGCTAACACCCATCTAATACAATGAGACCCTATAGCTGAGGCAGCCTTTCAGACTCTAACGCAGGCACTACTGCAGGTTCCAGCTCTAAGCCTCGCTACAGGAAACAACTTCTCCCTGTATGTGTCAGAAAAGTCAGAAGTGGCACTGGGGGTTCTCAGACTCAGGGGACCACGCCACAACTGGTGGCATGCCAAAGTAAGGAAATTGATGCAGTAACAGAAGACTGGCCACACTGCTTGTGAGTTGTAGCCGCGGTGGCTATACTGGTCTCAGAAGCGGTTAAAATAGTGCAAGGCAAAGATCTAACTGTAGGACTTCACATAATGTGGCTGATTTCCTGGCCCCTAAAGGAGGCTTATGGCTGTCTGACAATGGCTTACTCAAATATCAGGCCTCGATGCTTGAAGGGCCTGTACTTCAGCTGCGCACATTTGCAACCCTGAACCCAGCTACTTTTCTTCCTGAGGAAGAAGACACAGAACGTGACTGTCAGCAGGTTACAGCTCAGAACTGTTTGTGCCAAGAGGATCTCTTAGAAACTCCTCTAGCCAATCCTGACCTTAACCTATACACTGACGGAAGTTCATTTACAGAAAATGGAGTTGGAAAAGCAGGGTATACAGTAGTCAATGATCAAACAGTGCTTACAAGTAATTCCCTTCCTCCTGAACTAGTGCCCAGCTGGCAGAACTGGTAGCCCTCACTCAAGCTTTAAAATTAGGAAAAGGAAAGAGAATAAATGTATACACAGATCCCAGATGTGCTTACCTGGTTCTGCATGCTCATGCGGCCATATGGAAGGAAAGAGAGCTCCTAACCTCGGCAGGAACTCCCATGAAATATCATAAGGAAATCTGAGACTTACTAAAAGCTGTCCAAGAATCCAAAGAGGTAGGAGTTTTACATTGCCGAGCTCACTGGAAAGGAGATAAGGAAGCAGAGGGCAGTCACCAAGCTGACCTAGAAGCAAAAAGGGCAGCTACACAAGAATTTACAGAAGAAATTAATGTGGGAAAATCCTCTCCAGGAAACCAAACCTCAGTACTCATCAGAAGAGGTAAAGTGGGCAATCTCCCAGGGACATAGTCTTCTTCCTTCAGGATGGCTAGCTACTGGGGAAGGAAAAGTGCTCCTACCTGCTGCCAGCCAGTGGAAAGTACTTAAAACCCTGCATCAAACCTTCCATATGGGTATAGAGAATACACATCGCATGGCCAAATCTATATTTACAGAAAAAGGTCTCTTCATGGCTGTCCAACAAATAGTCAAAGGATGTGAAATATGCCAGAAAAACAACTCTTTAGCACATTGCAAAGCTCCTCCTGGGGAACAGTGAGCCAGTCATTACCCAGGTGAGGACTGGCAAATGGACTTTACCCATATGTCTAATTCTGGAGGATACCAATATCTGCTAGTTTGTGTAGATACTTATACAAACTGGGTTGAGGCTTTCCCCTGCAGAACAGAAAAAGCCCAAAAGGTAATAAAAGTCCTGATTAATGACATCATCTCTACATTTGGACTCCCTGTCTTCAAATCATTAATGACCCTACCTTCAAAGCTGCAGTGACCCAAGAAATTTCCAGGGCGTTAGGAATACAATATCATCTCCATTGTGCTTGGAGGCCTCAGTCCTCAGGGAAAGTAGAAAAGATGAATGACATTCTTAAGAGACACCTAAAGAAACTGGCACAGGAAACCCACCTCTTGTGGCTTCTCTATTACCAACAGCACTGTTAAGGGCTTGAAACTCTCCTCAGAAAATGGGACTCAGCCCCAATGAGATGCTTTATGGACGGCCTTTCTTACTAATGATCTTGTATTAGACAAGGAAACAGCAGATCTAATAAAAGATATAACCTCCTTGGCTAAGTACCAACATGCTCTTAAGCCCTTACCTGAAGGACACCCTAGGGAAAGAGTTGTTCTGCCCTGGAGACTTAATGCTCGTTAAGTGTTTCCCTTCAGACTCTC
>NW_022447389.1:0-2107 GCF_009761245.1 Sapajus apella | reverse complement strand
CTCTGTTCTGTTCCATTGGTCTATATGTCTGTTTTGGTACCAGTACCATGCTGTTTTGATTACTGTAGCCTTGTAGTATAGTTTGAAGTCTGGTAGTGTGATGCCTCCTGCTTTGTTCTTTTTGCTTAGAATTGACTTGGCTATACGGGCTCTCTTTTGGTTCCATATGAAGTTTAAGGTGGCTTTTTCCAGTTCTGTGAGGAAGGTCATTGGTAGCTTGATGGGAATGGCATTGAATCTGTAAATTACTTTGGGCAGTATGGCCATTTTCACGATATTGATTCTTCCTAACCATGAACATGGAATGTTTCTCCATCTGTTTGTGTCCTCTCTTATTTCGTTGAGCAGTGGCTTGTAGTTCTCCTTGAAGAGGTCCTTTACATTCCTTGTTAGTTGTATTCCTAGGTATTTTATTCTCTTTGTGGTAATTGTGAATGGAAGTTTGTTCTTGATTTGGCTCTCTTTAAGTCTGTTATTGGTGTATAGGAATGCATGTGATTTTTGCACATTGATTTTGTATCCTGAGACTTTGCTGAAGTTGCTTATCAGTTTCAGGAGATTTTGGGCTGAGACGATGGGGTCTTCTAGATATACAATCAAGTCATCTGCAAATAGAGACAATTTGACTTCCTCCTTTCCTATTTGAATGCCCTTTATTTCTTTTTCTTGACTGATTGCTCTGGCTAGAACTTCTAGTATTATATTTAATAGGAGTGGTGAAAGAGGGCATCCTTGTCTGGTGCCACATTTCAAGGGGAATGCTTCCAGTTTTTGCCCATTCAGTATGATATTGGCTGTTGGTTTGTCATAAATAGCTTTTATTATTTTGAGATACGTTAAATCGATACCTAGCTTATTGAGGGTTTTTAGCATAAAGGGCTGTTGAATTTTGTCAAAGGCCTTCTCTGCATCAATTGAGATAATCATGTGGTTTTTGTCTTTGGTTCTGTTTATGTGGTGAATTACGTTTATAGACTTGCGTATGTTGAACCAGCCTTGCATCCCCGGGATGAAGCCTACTTGATCATGGTGGATAAGCTTTTTGATGTGCTGTTGCAATCGGCTTGTCAGTATTTTATTGAAGATTTTTGCATCTATGTTCATCATGGATATTGGCCTGAAGTTTTCTTTTCTTGTTGAGTCTCTGCCGGGTTTTGGAATCAGGATGATGTTGGTGTCATAAAATGATTTGGGAAGAATTCCCTCTTTTTGTATTGTTTGAAATAGTTTCAGAAGGAATGGTACCAGCTCCTCTTTGTATGTCTGGTAGAATTCGGCTGTGAACCCGTCTGGACCTGGGCTTTTTTTGGGTGGTAAGCTCTTAATTGCTGCCTCAACTTCAGACCTTGTTATGGGTCTGTTCAGGGTTTCGGCTTCTTCCTGGTTTAGGCTTAGGCAGTGGCAAGTGTCCAGGAATTTATCCATTTCTTCCAGGTTTACTATTTTATGTGCATAGAGTTCTTTGTAATAATCTCTGATGATGGTTTGAATTTCTGTGGAATCTGTGGTGGTATCCCCTTTATCGTTTTTTATTGCATCAATTTGGTTATTCTCTCTTTTCTTTTTTATTAATCTGGCTAGTGGTCTGTCTATTTTGTTGATCTTTTCAAAAAACCAGCTCCTGGATTTATTGATTTTTTGAAGGGTTTTTTGTGTCTCTATCTCCTTCAGTGCTGCTCTGATCTTGTCTTCTGCTAGACTTTGAGTTTTTTTGATCTTGCTCCTCTAGCTCTTTCAGTTTTGACGACAGGGTGTCAATTTTTGATCTCTCTTTCCTTCTCATGCGGTCACTTATTGCTATATATTTTCCTCTAGAGACCGCTTTAAATGTGTCCCAGAGATTCTGATATGTTGTGTCTTCATTCTCATTGGTTTCGAAGAACATCTTTATTTCTGTCTTCATTTCATTGTTTATCCAGTCAACATTCAAGAGCAAGTTGTTCAGTTTCCATGAAGCTGTGCGGTTCTGGGTTAGTTTCTCAATTCTGAGTTCTAACTTGATTGCACTGTGGTCTGAGAGACTGTTTGTAACGATTTCCATTCCTTTGCATTTGCTGAGAAGTGATTTACTCCCAATTATGTGGTCAATTTTAGAGTAGGTGTGATG
>NW_022447388.1:1480-2108 GCF_009761245.1 Sapajus apella | reverse complement strand
CTGCTCTGCTGTGTGTTCGTTGACCTTAGGAAGTTGTATCTATGTTTCGATTCAGCGAGTTAGAAACACGTTACTTCTAAAAGCTGCATGTCGATATACTTGAGTGAATGGGAGTATACAGTGTAATGAGAAATATCTGGCTCTAAAACAACAACGGAGCTATGTAGCAGAATGATTGTCAAGGTGTATATTAAACTTACAGTGTTAAACAACTGTGTGACTGTAGCAGTTCACTAACCGTTTCTTTGGAGAATCTGGAAAGAGTTATTTCCAGCAATATACAGACTCTTAAAAATTAGCTATAAGATCACGTCTAAATCACATTACAAAGGATTCATTCAAACTGCTCTTCTTTGTGTTCGTTCACCATAGAAAGTTGCATCTATGTTTAGATTCAGCGAGTTAGAAACACGTTTCTCCAAATAGCGGCGTTTGGATATTCCGGAGTGAATGGGAATAATCGGTGTAATGAGAAATATGTGGCTCTAAAACAAAAGCGGAGCTATGTAGCAGAATGATTGTCAAGGTGTATATTCAACATATAGAGTTAAACAGATATATGAATGTAGCAGTTCAGAAAACCTTTCTTTGGAGAATCTGGAAAGAGATATTTCCAGCAATATAGAGA
>NW_022447388.1:0-1470 GCF_009761245.1 Sapajus apella | reverse complement strand
GAGAAATATCTGGCTCTAAAACAAAAACGGAGCTATGTAGAAGAATGATTGTCAAGGTGTGATTTCAACTTACAGAGTTAGACAGATGTGTGAATGTAGCGGTTCAGAAACCCTTTCCTTGGAGAATCTGGAAAGAGATATTTCCAGCCATATACAGGCTCATAAGAAATAGCTTTAAGATCGCGTCTAAACCACAGGAGAAACGTCTCTTTCAAACTGCTCTGCTCTGTGGTCGTTCACCTTAGGAAGTTGCATCTATGTTTAGATTCAGGGAGTTAGAAACACGTTTCTCCAGAAAGCGGCGTTTGGATATTCCTGAGTGAATGGGAGTATAGGGTGTAATGAGAAATATCGGACTCTAAAACAAGAACGGAGCTATGAAGCAGAATGATTGTCAAGGTGTATATTCAACTTAGAGAGTTAAACAGATATGTGAATGTAGCAGATCAAAAAACCCTTCTTTGGACCACAGGAGAAACGTCTCTTTCAAACTGCCCTTCTGTGTGTTCATTGACCTTAGGAAGTTGCATCTATGTTTAGATTCAGCGAGTTAGAAACACGTTTCTTCTAAAATCTGCCTTTGGATATTCCTGAGTCAATGAGAGTATAGGTGTAATGAGAAATATCTGTCTCTAAAACAAAAACGGAGCTATGTAGCTGAATGATTGTCAATGTGTATATTCAACAAATAGAGTTAAACAGATCTGTGAATGTAGCAGTTCAGAAACTCTTTCTTTGGAGAATCTGGAAAGAGATATTTACAGAAATAAACAGGCTCATAAGAATTAGCTGTAAGATCGCATCTAAACCACAGGAGAAACGTCTCTTTCAAACTGCTCTGCTGTGTGTTCGTTGACCTTAGGAAGTTGCATCTATGTTTCGATTCAGCGAGTTAGAAACACGTTTCTCCAAATACCGGCGTTTGGATATTCCGGAGTGAAAGGGAGAATAGGGTGTAATGAGAAATATCGGGCTCTAAAACAAGAACGGAGCTATGAAGCAGAATGATTGTCAAGGTGTATATTCAACTTAGAGAGTTAAACAGACATGTGAATGTAGCAGTACAAAAAACCTTTCTTTGGACCACAGGAGAAACGTCTCCTTCAAACTGCTCTGCTCTGTGTTCGTTCACCTTAGGAAGTTGCATCTATGTTTAGATTCAGCGAGTTAGAAACACCTTTCTTCTAATATCTGCGTTTGGATATTCCTTAGTGAATGGGAGTATAGGGTGTAATGAGAAATATCGGGCTCTAAAACAAAAACGGAGCTATGTAGCTGAATGATTGTCAAGGTGTATATTCAACATATAGAGGGAAACAGACGTGTGAATGTAGCAGTTCAGAAACCCTTTTTTTTGGAGAATCTGGAAAGAGATATTTCCAGCCATAAACAGGCTCATAAGAATTAGCAATAGGATCGCATCAAAACCACAGGAGAAACGTCTATTTCAAACTGCTCTGCTGTGTGTTC
>NW_022447387.1:0-2108 GCF_009761245.1 Sapajus apella | reverse complement strand
TCTTATTTTTCAGTGGACAAAACGGAAACCCAGAGAGGGGAAATAACTTTCCCCAAAATCACACGGTTTTGGTGGTGAGAAGAGCGATGTCACTTTCAGTATTTTGACTACTTGCTCTTGTAACCCAAAAGCTTACTGTGTGGCAAGACCTGTTTTCCTGCCTTGGCAGAAGATTAAGTCAGTGTGTCCCGTTCAATCTTATTGTGGGAGGAAAAGAAGGCAAAATAAAACTTATGAAGTAATTGCTGAAGTCAGAAAAAGAATTCACCAGTTTCTCCTTTTCTTTGATGTTTGACTTTGCAGAATGACCTTTGGCATGAAAGGAATAAAAGATAGAAGAGGCAGGATCAGGTTTGTGGCAATAATATAATGTTCCAAGGACTTAAAGGCTTCTTCATCAATTATCACAGAAAAGCTCAGTTGTTTGTTCTGAACAAAATGAAATGATGGGCTGCAGGAACAAAATAAAAATATTGAACTCCTGAGAACTACTCAAGATATTCCTCATGACCTTAATACTGGGCACAGTAAAATGTAACAGCATGACTGGGTAACATGTTTGACTTCCTTTTCTTCTCTGTTTAAACCATCTCTGCACTCTCTCTGTCTTTTCTCTGTCACACTCTTTCTCTTCTTTTACCTGTTCAGTGCATGTTCAGAATTTATCTCTGGCTTTTTATCTGCATTAGTTCTTCTGTTGTTGTTTGAGACAGAGTCTCACTCCCTCACCCAGGCTGGAGTGCAGTGGTGGGATCTTGGCTCACTGCAACCTCAACCTCCTGAGTTCAAGAGATTCTCATGTCTCAGCCTCCCAAATAGCTGGGATTACAGACACCTGCTACTATGCCCAGCTAAATTTTGTATTTTTAGTAGTGATGGGGTTTCACCAAGTTGCCCAGGTTGGTCTCAAACCTCTGACCTCAGGTGATCCGTCCGCCTTGGCCTCCCAAAGTGCTGGGATTATAGGCGTGAGCCACCGCACCCTGACCTTATTTTTATCTGCATAACTTGTTGCTCACTCAGTGCGTTCCCTTCTGCACTGACACATCTTCAAACTTGATCTCTCAAAATTCCTCCCGAAAACATTTCTTTAGTAGCTTGCCATTCTAGAGGAACAGGGAGAGGATATTCCAGTGCCTGAGAGCTGTGTCCCGGCTCTCAAGCGTGTTTCTCTCTTGGAATAACTGCTCCTTTAGCTTTCTAAATGGCAAGTGAGGGGGGAAAAAAAGTGCAATTTAAGCCAGCTACTGACTTTCACGATGAATTTTATGCTGTTAAAAAAAAAATCCTGGTTCCTAAGCCATTATGTAAAATGAGTAATTTTTATGTCCTCATTAGCAAGTAGGTAGCAAAATTTCAAGGTGAGCGCACCTATAGCAAGTATATCAAGTGCTTATTTTAAAAGTCTGTTTCAGAAGTAGTTATATTTTGGATACTGAGTTTATATGGCCCCTTTCCTTTTTATATTTATATTTTCTCCTTAAACAGCATTGACAATTGCACTTAAGTTGCAAATAATAGTGAAGAACGAGTTTTTCTTTTCTTTTTGATATACTTAGCGCAGCAATAATATTGGGTGTATTGAAAATGGCAACAGTTTAGTTTAATGATGTGCATTTATTCTCATATCTCTATGGTCAAGTAATTGGTGATAACTATATGACATAGATATTTTGCAGAAATTTGTTATTCAATCACATAAAAAAGCAGTGCCTTCCTCAATCAAAAAACATAGAAGCAAAAGGAAGTACACAACCCAGTGGATTTTATTGTTCATAGCTTCTCTCCAGTGCCTATTTTACATATAAAATGGAGTCTATTTTATCTCCTATATACGTTCTATTTCCCAGTTGGAAAATAAATTCACGGTAAAAGAATGATGACTAAAAAATAACCCCTGCTGGACCATATTTTCCATTTTCACAAGATTCAATGGAACAGCCCAAGTCTTGTTCCATTTTGGAGTCAAAATTATGTTTGTTATTACTTGTTTGTTTCCTCAGAGGGTCTCTGTTGCACCTCAAATCACAGCAAATACAAAGTCAGTGATTTTGTCTATAAACACAGTTAACTTGACAAGCCTTTTCAAGAACGCTGAAGTCCAGCTA
>NW_022447386.1:0-2108 GCF_009761245.1 Sapajus apella | reverse complement strand
AGAGAGGCTCTTCTTTCTTTACCTGGTGAGTTACTTCCTCTCTTTGTTACCCAATTTTCTCATGTTTAAAATTAGGGAGCCAAGCACCGTTGGTCACACCTGTAATCCCAGCACTTGGGGAGGCCAATGTGAGCAGATCACGAGTTCAAGAGATCAAGGCCATCCTGGCCAACATGATGAAACCCTGTCTCTACTAAAAATACAAAAATTAGCCAGGAATGGTGGCTGGTGCCTGTAATCCCAGCTACTTGGGAGGCTGAGGCAGGAGAATCTCTTGAACCTGGGAGGTGGAGGTTGCAGTGAGCCACGATTGTGCCACAGCACTCCAGCCTGGGCACCGGAGTGAGGCTCTACCTGTCTATCTATCTATGTATCTATCATCTATCTCTCTATCTATCTATCTATCTATCTATCTATCTATCTATCTATCTATCATCATCATCATCTATCAATCTATCGATCTAAATAAATAAATAAATAAATAAAATGAATAAAAATAGAGAAGTAAAACCACATGTCCCCTAGGATCCTTTCCTCTTAGTCTTTCTCTGAGTTAACTAAAGAGATTTGTTTTCTTATAAGCACACATCCAAAAAGGTACTCACAGTAAGTTTTCCATGTTTCCTGGAATCTTGTAATTGCCCCAATGGATGAGGGAGTATTTGTAGGAGAAGCTCTTTCTTCCTTTTTTTTTTTTTTTTTTAAAGAGATGAAACGTCTCCCTGTCACCCAGGCTGGAGTGCAGTGGTACAATCCTGGATCACTGCAATCTCAAACTCTTGGCCTCAAGTCATCCTCCAATTCCAACCTCTGGAGTAGCTGGGACAACAGACACAGACCACCATGCCCAGCTACTGTTTAAAATTATTTTGCAGAGACAGGATTTCACTATGTTGCCCAGGCTGGCCTCAAACTCCTGGCCTCAAGTGATCATTCTGCCTCAGCCTCCCTAGGTACTGGGATTGCAGGTGTGAGACATGGTGCCTGGTCCTTCATTGCTTTTTAATATCCTTAATTACCTTCTTCTGAATATTTTTAGAACTACAGTGTTTTTGTCTTTTGAGGCTAGAGTTGAAGCTGATTTCCATAAATAGTCATTTTGGGTCAAGTCTTTTGAATGAAGTGAGCGGCCAGAGATGATGACACAATTTTGGCTAAAACAATTTCCGAGAGTGCACGCTGTGAACTCTAAAATGTGTGCGCTGTGGGTGGCCGGGGGGTGAGTGGTTTATGAACAGAAAATATGAAAAAAAAAAAAAAAAGAAAGAAAAAGAAAGTAAAGTGTATGTTCCAGTCACTGGGCCACAGTTCACTCTTCTTGGCAAACTCAGAATTGTAGATGATATTTATTTATTTATTTATTTGTTTGTTTGTATATTATTTTTTGTTTTAGACTCACTCTGTCATGCAGGCTGGAGTGCAGTGGCATGAACTTGGCTCACTGCAACCTCCGCCTCTGGGTTCAAACAATTCTCCTGCCTCAGCCTCCCAAGTAGCTGGGATTATAGGCATGTAACACCATGCCTGGCTAATTTTTGTACTTTTATTTTTTGACATGGACTCTTGCTCTGTTGCCTAGGCTGGAGTGCAGTGGCCTGATCTCAGCTCACCGCAAGCTCCACCTCCCCAGCTCAAGCCATTCTCCCTGCCTCACCCTCCCAAGTAGCTGGGTTACAGGCACCTCCCACCATACCTGGCTAATTGTATTTTTAGTAGGGATAGGGTTTCACCATGTTGGCAGCTGCTCTTGAACACCTGACCTCAAGTGATCCGCCCACCTCAGCCCCCCAAAGTGCTGAGATTAACAGGCATGAGCCACTGTGTCTGGCCAATTTCTTCTAATATCAAAGGAATCACCAGGGTCTTCCCTTTCTTTTGATTCACTTATTTTCTCTGCCATGCCAATTTTAGTACGTGTGCTGCCGAAGTGAGCACCGATTCTGTGTTTATTTATTTATGATGTTTGTTTATTTATTGATGAGACAGGGTTTCACTGTGTCTTCCAGGCTGGAATACAGTGACATGGTCATGGCTCACTGAATCTCTGCTTCCCAGGGCTCAAGCAATCCTCCTGCCTGGGCCTTTCAAAGTGTGGAGGTTACAAGAGT
>NW_022447385.1:0-2108 GCF_009761245.1 Sapajus apella | reverse complement strand
AAACGCAGCTTTTAGAAGAAACGTGTTTCTATCTCGCTGAATCTAAACATAGATGCAAATTCCTAAGCTGAATGAACACAAAGCAGAGCAGTTTGTACTAGATAGACGTTTCTCCTGTTTTTTAAACGCAGTCTTACTGCCAGGTCTCAAACGCCGGGGTAACGCTGGAAATATCTGTTTCCAGATTACCCGAAGAAAAGATTTCAGAACCTCTGCACACACACATCAATTTAACTCCATAAGATGATTTTACTGTTTCATAACAATTCTGCTAGAAAGCTGCGTTTTTGTTTTAGAGCAAGATATTTCTAATTACAGCCTTTAGTCTCAGTCACTCTGGAATATCCAAACGCAGATTTTAGAGGAAACGTTTTTATAACTCGCTGAATCTAAACATTGAGACAACTTCCTAAGGTGAACGAACACAAAGCAGAGCAGTTTGAACTTGACGTTTATCCTGTGTTTTAAACGCAATCTTACTGCTCGGTCTTAAATGCCTGTGTAAGGCTGGAAATATCTGTTTCCAGATTACCCGAAGAAAAGATTTCAGAACAGCTGCACACACACATCAATTTAACTCCAAGTTGTAAAATCATCTTCTGGAGTTAAATTTTTTTTTTCCCATTTATTTTAATGTAAAATGCAATAAAATAAATGGGAAAAAAAAATTTAACGCCAGAAGATGATTTTACAACCTGACAACCATTCTGCTAGATAGCTATGTTTTTATTTTAGAGCAAGATGTTTCTGATTACGGTCTGCAGGCTCTTTCACACTGGAATATCCAAATGCTGCTTTTAGAAGAAACGTGTTTCTAATTCGCTGAATCTAAACATAGATACAACTTCCTAAGGTGAACGAACACAAAGCAGAGCAGTTTGAACTAGACGTTTCTCCTGTGTTTTAAACGCAGTTTTACTGCTAGGTCTTAAATCCCTGGGTAAGGCTGGAAATATCTGTTTCCAGATTCCCCAAAGAAAAGATTTCAGAACCTCTGCACACACACATCAATTTAACTCCATAAGATGATTTTATAGCTTGACAACCATTTTGCTATATGGCTGTGTTTTTGTTTCAGAGCAAGATATTTCTCATTACAGCCTTTAGTCTCAGTCACTCTGGAATATCCAAACGCAGATTTTAGAAGAAACGTTTTTCTAACTCGCTGAATCTAAACATACAGGCAACTTCCTAAGGTGAACAAACACAATGCAGACCACTTTGAAATAGACGTTTCTCCAGTGCTTTAAACGCAGTCTTACTGGTAGTTCTCTTATGCCTGTATATGGCTGGAAATATCTGTTTCCAGATTCTCGAAGCAAAGGATTTCTGAACTGCTGCAAACACACATCAGTTTAACTCTGTAAGATGATTGTACAGCTTGACAACCATTCTGTTAGATAGCTGCCTTTTTGTTTTAGAGCGAGATGTTTCTGATTACGGCCTATAGGCTCTTTCACACTGGAATATCCAAACGCTGCTTTTAGAAGAAACGTGTTTCTAACTCGCTGAATGTAAACATAGATGCAACTTCCTAAGGTGAACGAACACAAAGCAGAGCAGTTTGAACTAGATGTTTCTCCTGTGTTTTAAATGCAGCTTACTGACAGTTCTTAAATGCCTGTATATGGCTGGAAATATCTGCTTCCAGATTCTCCAACGAAAGGATTTCTGAACTACTGCACACACACGTCAGTTTAACTCTGTAAGAAGACTGAACAGCTTGACAACCATTCTGCTACATAGCTGCGTTTTTGTTTTAGAGCAAGTTATTTCTCATTACGTCCTTTAGTCTCAGACATTCTGGAATATCCAAAAGCAGTTTTTAGAAGAAACGTGTTTCTAAATCGCTGAATCTAAACATAGATCCAACTTCCTAAGGTGAACGAACACAAAGCAGAGCAGTTTGATCTAGACGTTTCTCCTGTGTTTTAAACGCAGTCTTACTGCTAGGTCTTAAATGCCTGGGCAAGGCTGGAAATATCTGTTTCCAGATTCCCCAAAGAAAAGATTTCAGAACCTCTGTACACGAACATCACTTTACCTCCATAAGATGATTTTACAGCTTGAAAACCGCTGCGTTTTTGTTTTAGAGCAAGATATTTCTC
>NW_022447384.1:0-2109 GCF_009761245.1 Sapajus apella | reverse complement strand
ACAAAGTCTCCAAGAAATGTGGGACTATGTGAAAAGACCTAATCTACGTTTGATAGGCGTACCCGAATGCGACGAAGAGAATGAATCCAAGCTGGAAAATACTCTTCAGGATATTATCCAGGAAAACTTCCCCAACCTAGCAAGGCAGGCAAACATTCAAGTCCAGGAAATACAGAGAACACCACAAAGATATTCGTCAAGAAGAGCAACCCCAAGGCACATAATCGTCAGATTCACCAGGGTCGAAATGAAGGAGAAAATACTAAGGGCAGCCAGAGAGAAAGGTCGGGTTACCCACAAAGGGAAGCCCATCAGACTCACAGCAGATCTCTCAGCAGAAACCCTACAAGCCAGAAGAGATTGGGGGCCAATATTCAACATCCTTAAAGAAAAGAACTTTCAACCCAGAATCTCCTATCCAGCCAAACTAAGCTTCATAAGTGAAGGAAAAATAAAATCCTTTGTGAACATGCAAGTACTCAGAGATTTCGTCACCACCAGGCCAGCTCTACAAGAGCTCCTGAAAGAGGCTCTACACATATAAAGGAACAACAAGTACCAGCTCAACTAAAGGGCAAAACACCCAGCTAGCACCAAAATGGCAGTATCAAATTCACACATAACAATATTAACCCTAAATGTAAATGGACTAAATGCCCCAATCAAAAGACACAGACTGACAAATTGGATAAAAAGACAAAACCCATCGGTGTGCTGTATCCAGGAAACCCATCTCACATGCAAGGATACACAAAGGCTCAAAATAAAGGGATGGAGGAAGATTTACCAAGCAAATGGAGAGCAAAAAAAAGCAGGAGTTGCAATTCTCATCTCTGATAAATTAGACTTTAAAGCAACAAAGATCATAAGAGACAAAGAGGGACATTACATAATGGTAAAAGGATCAATGCAACAAGAAGAGCTAACGATCCTAAATATATACGCACCCAATACAGGAGCACCCAGATACATAAGGCAAGTTCTTAATGACTTACAAAGAGACTTAGACTCCCACACAATAATAGTGGGAGACTTTAACACCCCATTGTCAACATTAGACAGATCAACCAGACAGAAAATTAACAAGGATATCCAGGACTTGAACTCAGACCTGGACCAAGCAAACGTAATAGACATTTACAGAACTCTCCACCCCAAATCCACAGAATATACATTCTTCTCAGCACCACATCACACCTACTCTAAAATTGACCACATAATTGGGAGTAAATCACTCCTCAGCAAATGCAAAAGAACGGAAATCGTAACAAACAGTCTCTCAGACCACAGTGCAATCAAGTTAGAACTCAGAATTCAAAAACTAACTCAGAACCGCACAGCTTCATGGAAACTGAACAACTTGCTCTTGAATGTTGACTGGATAAACAATGAAATGAAGGCAGAAATAAAGATGTTCTTCGAAACCAACGAGAATGAAGACACAACATACCAGAATCTCTGGGACACATTTAAAGCAGTCTCTAGAGGAAAATATATAGCAATAAGTGCCCACATGAGAAACAAGGAGAGATCAAAAATTGACACCCTATCGTCAAAACTGAAAGAGCTAGAGGAGCAAGATCAAAAAAACTCAAAGTCTAGCAGAAGACAAGAAATAGCTAAGATCAGAGCAGAACTGAAGGAGATAGAGACACAAAAAACCCTTCAAAAAATCAATAAATCCAGGAGCTGGTTTTTTGAAAAGATCAACAAAATAGACAGACCACTAGCCAGATTAATAAAAAAGAAAAGAGAGAATAACCAAATTGATGCAATAAAAAACGATAAAGGGGATATCACCACAGATTCCACAGAAATTCAAACCATCATCAGAGATTATTACAAACAACTCTATGCACACAAACTAATAAACCTGGAAGAAATGGATAAATTCCTGGACACATGCCTCCTGCCAAGCCTAAACCAGGAAGAAGCCGAAACCCTGAACAGACCCATAACAAGGTATGAAGTTGAGGCAGCAATTAAGAGCTTACCACCCAAAAAAAGCCCAGGTCCAGATGGGTTCACAGCTGAATTCTACCAGACATACAAAGAGGAGCTGGTACCATTTCTTCTGAAACTATTCCAAACAATACAAAAAGAGGGAAT
>NW_022447383.1:0-2109 GCF_009761245.1 Sapajus apella | reverse complement strand
TCTTCTTCCAGTTTTGAATCTTGTATTAGAGTATAATGTTCTTCTTTGTCTCTTAGAACCTTTACTCATTTGTTTTTTATTTTTTTAGACAAGAGTCTCACTTTGTTGCCTAGTCAGGAGTGCAGTGGCACGATCTCGGCTCCCTGCAAGCTCTGCCTCCTGGGTTCAAGTGATTCTTCTTTCTCAACCTCCCAATTAGCTAGGATTACAAGCACACGCCACCAAGCCCAGCTGCTTTTATTTGTATTTTTTGTAAAGGTAGGGTTTCACCATGTTGGCCAGGTTGGTCTCAAACTCCTGGCTTTAAGTGATCCACCTGCATTAGCCTCGTAAAATGCTGAGATTACAGGTATGAGCCACAGTGCCAGGCCTAGAACCTTTTCTGATTTAATGTCTACTTTGTCTGATATAAGTATGATGACCCCTGGCTGGGTGCGGTGGCTCACGCTTGTAATCCCAGCACTTTGGGAGGCCTAGGTGGGCAGATCATGACGTCAGGATTTCAAGACCAGCCTGGCCAATATGGTAAAACCCCATCTCTACTAAAAATACAAAAATTAGCCAGGTATGGTGGCAGGTGCCTGTAGTCCCAGCTACTTGGGAGGCTGAGGCAGAAGAATCTCTTGAACCCAGGAGTCACAGGTTGCAGTGAGCTGAGATCATGCCACTGCACTCCAGCCTGGGCAACAGAGCAAGACTCTGTCTCAAAAACAAAAAAAAATGTATGATGACTCCCTTCTTTCTTTTGGTTACTGTTTGCATGGAATACCTTTTTCCATCTATTCACTTGTTTCTTTTATGTTCTGGAAAAGATGTAAGTAATCTATCATCTATTCAAGTTCAATCTGTGACCCTCCTGTAGAACACACATGTGAATTATTTTAAAATTCATTCTTTCAATCTGTATCTAAATAAACAACTTAATCCATTTACATTAAAATGATATGTGATTGACAGGGAACAGTGGCTCAACACCTGTAATCCCAGCACATTCAGAGACCTGGTCGAGCCCATTGCTTAAGCTCAGGTGTTCAAGACCAGCCTGGTCAATACAGCAAAACCCCATCTCTACTAAAAATACAAAAATTAGCCAGGTGTGGTGATGCATGCTTGTAGTCCCAACTATTTGGAGGCTGAGGCAGGAGAATTGCTTTAAACTGGGAGGTGGAGGTTGCAATGACCTGAGATCCCACCACCACACTCCTGCCTGGGCAAAACAGCAAGACTGTATGGAAAAATAAAAATAAAAATAAAAAGAGAACTGATAAAGAAGGACTTACTTTTGTCATTTTGCAATTTGTCTTCTACATGCCTTAGAGCATATTTGCCTCTCATTTTTTCATGCGTATCTGATGCTAAGCTAAAAGCTAAAATTGACTGACATTAGTGAAAATTGACCCTGCAAGACTTTCCCTGGAATTGCAAGCCTCCAGAATTGCAAAATAGTTTTACCAGATTTTGCTACAATTACTGTCTAGTCAATTGTTGTTTCCTATTCATCTTCCCAGAATTCTTCCCTGTTGCTGATTCAACATGTGTTCTTTTGTTCTATTAAACTGTGCTCATGAGTTGTTATGCACTGAATGCATGTGTTGCCCCCCAAATTCATTAGTTTAAGCCCTAATCTTCAATGTTTACTATATTTGAAGGTGAGGCCTGAGGGAGGTAATTAGGTTTAGATGAGCTCATAAGGGTGGCTTCCCTATAATGGGATTAGTGGCTTTATAAGAAGAGGTCTCAGCCAGGAAGATGGCTCACGCCTACAATTCCAGCACCTTGGGAGGCCGAGGTGGGCAGATCACGACGTCAGGAGTTTGAGACTAGGCTGACCAACATGGGGAAACCCCGTCTCTACTAAAAATACAAAATAAAATTAGCCAGGTGTTCTGGCACACACCTCTAAACTCAGGAGGCTAAGGCAGGAGAATTACTTGAACCCAGAAGGTGGAGGTTACAGTGAGTCACGATTGCACCATTGCACTCCAACGTGGGCAATGGAGTGAGACTCCATCTCAAAAAAAAAAAAAAAAAGTCTCACTATGCACAGAAGTAAGAGGGCATGTGAACACACAGTGATGTGTTGGCTGCCTACAAGCCAAGAGAAAAGGC
>NW_022447382.1:1600-2109 GCF_009761245.1 Sapajus apella | reverse complement strand
ACTCTAAAATTGACCACATAATTGGGAGTAAATCACTCCTCAGCAAATACAAAAGAACGGAAATCATAACAAACAGTTTCTCACACCACAGTGCAATCGACTTAGAACTCAGAATTCAAAATCTAACTCAGAACCGCACAGCTTCATGGAAACTGAACAACTTGCTCTTAAACGTTGACTGGATAAACAATGAAATGAAGACAGAAATAAAGATGTTCTTCGAAACCAACGAGAATGAAGACACAACATACCAGAATCCCTGGGACACATTTAAAGCAGCCTCTTGAGGGAAATATATAGCAATAAGTGCCCATATGAGAAGCAAGGAGAGATCAAAAATTGACACTCTATCATCAAAATTGAAAGAACTAGAGGAGCAAGATCAAAAAAACTGAAAGTCTAGCAGAAGACAAAAAATAGCTAAGATCAGAGCAGAACTGAAGGAGATAGAGACATGAAAAATCCTTCAAAAAATCAATAAATCTAGGAGCTGGTTTTTTGAAAAGATC
>NW_022447382.1:0-1500 GCF_009761245.1 Sapajus apella | reverse complement strand
AAGGGGATATCACCACAGATTCCACAGAAATTCAAACCATCATCAGAGATTATTACAAACAACTCTATGCACATAAACTAATAAACCTGGAAGAAATGGATAAATTCCTGGACACTTGCCTCCTCCCAAGCCTAAACCAGGAAGAAGCTGAAACCCTGAACAGACCCATAGCAAGGTCTGAAGTTGAGGCAGCAATTAAGAGCTTACCACCCAAAAAAAGGCCAGGTCCAGATGGGTTCACAGCTGAATTCTACAAGACATACAAAGAGGAGCTGGTACCATTCCTTCTGAAACTATTCCAAACAATACAAAAAGAGGGAATTCTTCCCAAATCATTTTATGAGACCAACATCATCCTGATTCCAAAACCTGGTAGAGACTCAACAAGAAAAGAAAACTTCAGGTCAATATCCATGATGAACATAGATGCAAAAATCTTCAATAAAATACTGATAAGCCGATTGCAACAGCACATCAAAACACTTATCCACCATGATCAAGTAGGATTCATCCCAGGGATGCAAGGCTGGTTCAACACACACAAGTCCATAAATGTAATTCACCACATAAACAGAATCAAAGACAAAAACCACATGATTATCTCAACTGATGCAGAGAAGGCCTTTGACAAAATTCAACAGCCCTTTATGCTAAAAACCCTCAATAAACTAGGTATTGACAGAACGTATCTCAAAATAATAAAAGCTATTTACGACAAACCAACAGCCAATATCATACCGAATGGGGAAAAACTGGGAGCATTCCCCTTGAAATCTGGCACTAGACAAGGATGTCCTCTCTCCCCACTCCTATTCAATATAGTACTAGAAGTTCTAGCCAGAGCAATCAGGCAAGAAAAAGAAATAAGGGGTATTCAAATAGGAAAGGAGGAAGTCAAATTGTCTCTATTTGCAGATGACATGATTGTATATCTAGAAGACCCCATCGTCTCAGCCCAAAAGCTCCTGAAACTGATAAGCAACTTCAGCAAAGTCTCAGGATACAAAATCAATGTGCAAAAATCACATGCATTCCTATATACCAATAACAGACTTAAAGAGAGCCAAATCAAGAATGAACTTCCATTCACAATTGCCACAAAGAGAATAAAATACCTAGGAATATAACTAACAAGGAACGTAAAGGACCTCTTCAAGGAGAGCTACAAGCCACTGCTCAACAAAATAAAAGAGGACACAAACAGATGGAGAAACATTCCATGTTCATGGTTAGGAAGAATCAATATCATGAAAATGGCCATACTGCCCAAAGTAATTTACAGATTCAACACTATCCCCATCAAGCTACCAATGACCTTCTTCACAGAACTGGAAAAAAACCACCTTAAACTTCATATGGAACCAAAAGAGAGCACACATAGCCAAGTCAATTCTAAGCAAAAAGAACAAAGCAGGAGGCATCACACTACTGGACTTCAAACTATACAACAAGCCTACAGTAATCAAAACAGCATGGTACTGGTACCAAAACAGAGATATA
>NW_022447381.1:0-2109 GCF_009761245.1 Sapajus apella | reverse complement strand
TCACTAGTTGTTACTTTCAGAATTCTCATCTTACACACAAATGGGCCGTGGAGCACCCTGGTGTTTCTGTAATTTTTTCCCCAATGGGGCCAGTCTGGGTATCTCTGACCTCTGGCACCCACGGGCATTTGCCATAACAGGTGTGAGCCTCTCTTTGGGATTGTCTTCCATAAACAGAAGGCACAACAAATGTCGTGTGTGTCTAGATACCAGATAGATGTTTCCTAACTAGGCCCAAAGTAGTTGTACCCAGAATACCCCCAACCTCTTTGCTGAGAGGGCCTCCTCCCCTGCCTTTGAGGGCCCTGATTCTTAATCTGCACATAACCCATGCTAACCACCCAAGAACTAGAAATGCAGCTTGACAAGAAGAAAAAAGTCCTGGCCAGGTGCAGTGGCTCATGCTTGTAATCCCAGCACTTTCGGAGGCCAAGGAAGGTGATCCCAAGGTCAGGAGTTTGAGACCAGCCTGGCCAACACAATGAAACCTTGTGTCTACCAAAAACACAAAAATTAGCTGGGCATGGTAGCTGGAGCTTGTAATCCCAGTTGCTCAGGAGGCTGAGACAGAAGAATCGCCCAGAGCAAAACAACCAGTCCACCAGCACGAGGTGCAGTGCTTCCCAGGTTTTAATTAGAGAATGCCCATTATTTCATTAATATATCGTCACTGATGAACAGCCAGTGGCTTAAAGAACTTACCAAGACAGTTGTGGGAAAGGGAAGGCAGATTTATTAGAGAAAGTAGGAAAACACATTGCTGGAGAGAAGAGGGGCAGCCAGCAGAAGAGAAGCTGACTGCAAACAAACGAAGGCTTGCTGGCGAGTTTGTGGGTAAATAATGCCAAGGTCACAGTGCGTGAGCCTTCAGGCAGCTGGTGAGAGGGGCTCAGTAAGGCTGTTATTGGCTGTGTCTTGGAGCATGGAGGCAGACACGCAGCTTCTCTGCTTTCTCGGTTTGCTTTTCCCCATCTCCCTTTCCCTAATCAGGACTTCACGTATATAACATCTAGTCAAAGTGTGTTCCCTCTGTATACTGTGTAAGATTAATACCACGAAGGGTACTCACCAGCATGCGTGGCTGTGGCTCTTCTCACTTTCTGCAGAGCACAGGCCTCCGCCCAGCACTCTCCACCATGTGCTGTGGGGAGGAAGGGGGGGGGGGATACAGCTCAGACGGCTTTGCCTATGGAGCCACCTCAACAACCTTGGCAGTCACTACAGCTTCCGTTGTGCAGATGAGCAAACCGAGGCAAGAGTAAGAGAGACTCTGGCCATTGACCTGGAACCCTTGACCTTCTCTGCCTTCCCGCGACAGCCAGTACTGGGTCAAGGGCTTCCTCAGGCCTCCAGGCCTCTGGTGCTTCCGTGTTAGGGATGCCTGACTCCATTCTGGACAGGGCCTGTGGGACAGGGGTGCCCTCTCCCACAACCCTCTTCAGTCGGCAGTCTCTCGTTCCTCTCCCTCCCTCCACCAGTCGCTATGGGAGCCTCTCCATCTACCCCTTCCAAAATGACCTCCCTTGGGTGTCTCCTCTGTAATGTCAATACTCTTGGTCTCCACTTAGAAGTCCATTCTTAGAGGCTTGCTTTTACTGTAATATGCTTGGGCTCAATACAAATTAGACAAGGGCTCCCAATGGCCTAGAAATGGCACTTTTGATTTCAGTATACTTAGAAACTTAGACAACTTTTGCCACCGCCAGGGGAATTGGTCTGAGATTCCTCAGGTTCAGGCTTCAGACACTTCGTAGCCACTGTTCCCTCTGCCCGTCCTGCTCCACTTTCTAAATCCCCCTCGCTAGCTCCAAACCCAACTCTCCCTCGACACTCCCCATGGCCCCGGCCGACAACAGCTCTTCCTCTGACCCCGCTGATTTTCCTCCACCCCGACCGCATTGTGATCCCCCCCACACCGCCCCCTCCAGCCCTATCCCTTTCTCCCCCACCACCCACCCACTTCTGACTCTGAGTTCTCCCCATCTCCACCCTTTACTCATTCTCAAGCCCAAAATACCCAGCAACCAGCTACCTTGCTTCCCCTCCGGGAGGGAGCAGGGGATGGAGGAATTGTCCACGTCCACAGCCCCTTCTCCCACTTTGATCTCT
>NW_022447380.1:1149-2109 GCF_009761245.1 Sapajus apella | reverse complement strand
ACAATTGAAAACAAAAAACCCTGGGCCAGGTACAGTGGCTCATGCCTGTAATCCCAGCATTTTGGGAGGCCAAGGTGGGCGGATCACCTGAGGTCAGGAGTTCAAGACCAGCCTGGCCAACATGGTGAAACCCTATCTCTACTAAAAATAAAAAAAAATTAGCCGGGCGTGGTGGTCGATGCCTAGCTACTTGGGAGGCTGAGGCAAGAGAATAGCTTGGACCCAGGAGGTGGAGGTTGCAGTGAGCCCAGATCACGCCACTGCCCACTGCATTCCAGCCTAGGTGGCAGAGTGAGAATCCATCTGAAAAAACAAGAAGAAAAAAATCCCCTGACATTCATTTTCCAAAAATAAATGTTTATTGAGGGCCTACTATGCTTCTTGCAAAAAACAAAGCAATCTATCATAAGTTAAGAAATAGAACAAAAACAGTTTCCAGAGGGAAATTTATAGCTATAAACGGTTGTATTAAAAAAAGAAGAAAGATATCCAATCCATAACCTAATCTTCCACCTTAAGAAACTAATAACAGAGGAACATACTAAATCCAAAGTGAGCAGAAGGAATAAAATAATAAAAACTAGATTGGAAATAAATGAAAGAGAGGGAAAAAATGTAGGGAAAAACAATAAAAAAATAGGTTCTTCTTAAACATCAACAAAATTGACAAACCTTGAGCTATATTAATAAATTAATAAAATGAGGAATGAAAGAAAGGATGTCACTGTTGACCTTACATGGAAAATAACAAAGATCATAAGGAAATACGGCCAGGTGTGGTGCCCACCTGTAATCCCAGCACTTTGGGAGGCCGAGGTGGGCAGATCACAAGGTCAAGAGATTGAGACGATCCTGGCCAATATGGTGAAACCCCATCTCTAGTAAAAATACAAAAATTAGCCAGGCATGGCGGCGTGCGTCTGTGGTCCCAGCTACTCAGGAGGCTGTGACAGGAGAATC
>NW_022447380.1:0-1049 GCF_009761245.1 Sapajus apella | reverse complement strand
AAAAAAAAAAAAAAAAAAAAAAAAAAGAGGAGAGAGAGAGAGAGAAATATTAGGATCTATTTTAGGCCAACAAGTTGGATAACATGTGAAATGTAAGCATTTTTTGAAACACACAACTGAAATTGACTCCAAAAGAAATAGAGAATTTTCTTTTTGTTTGTTTGAGATGGAGTCTTGCTCTGTCGCTCAGGGTGGAGTGCAGGGGTGTGATCTTGGCTCACTGCAACCTCCTCCTCCTGGTTTCAAGTGATTCTGTTGCCTCAGCCTCCCAAAGAAATAGAAACTCTGAATAGACTGATACAAAAAGATTGAATTAACAATCAAAAAGCCCCCCACAAAAAAGCTCAGGCCCAAATGACTTTGTATTTTGTGATTCTACCAAGTATTTAAAGAAGGATTGGCACAATTCTTCACACTTTCAAAATAAAGAAAAGGGATGACTTTCCAGTTTATCCTGTGAGGACATTATTAGGCTGATACCAAAACCAGGCAAAGACGTGACAAGACAGGAAAAGAACAGAACAGTATCCTTTATGGATATAGGTGTAAAATTCCTCAACAGAATACTTGCACACTGAATATAGCAACGTATCAGAAGAATTCTATACTGTGACCGAGTGGGAATTGTCTCAGGCATATAAAGTTGGCTTAGTGTTTGTAAATTAATGTAACATGCCACGTAATAGAATAAAGGACAAGACCAACATAATCATCTCAATAGCTGTAGGATAAACATTTGATTAAATCCAACATTGTTTCAGGTTGAAAACATTCAATAAATTAGAAATGGAAGGGAACTTCCTCAGTGTGATAAAGGCCGTTTGTGAAAACGCACAGCTAGTATCATACTTAATGATGAAAGACAGAATGTTGTCATAAGGTTAGGAACAAGACACATATAGTCTTTAATTTAAAATATATATATATATATATATATGGGGGGGAGAGAGAGAGAGATAGAGAGAAAAAGAGAGAGAGAGACGGAGGGGCGGGGTTTTACTCTGTTGCCCAGGCTCGTCTTGAACTCCTGAGGTTAAGTGATCCACCTG
>NW_022447379.1:1600-2109 GCF_009761245.1 Sapajus apella | reverse complement strand
ACTCTAAAATTGACCACATAATTGGGAGTAAATCACTCCTCAGCAAATACAAAAGAACGGAAATCATAACAAACAGTTTCTCACACCACAGTGCAATCGACTTAGAACTCAGAATTCAAAATCTAACTCAGAACCGCACAGCTTCATGGAAACTGAACAACTTGCTCTTAAACGTTGACTGGATAAACAATGAAATGAAGACAGAAATAAAGATGTTCTTCGAAACCAACGAGAATGAAGACACAACATACCAGAATCCCTGGGACACATTTAAAGCAGCCTCTTGAGGGAAATATATAGCAATAAGTGCCCATATGAGAAGCAAGGAGAGATCAAAAATTGACACTCTATCATCAAAATTGAAAGAACTAGAGGAGCAAGATCAAAAAAACTGAAAGTCTAGCAGAAGACAAAAAATAGCTAAGATCAGAGCAGAACTGAAGGAGATAGAGACATGAAAAATCCTTCAAAAAATCAATAAATCTAGGAGCTGGTTTTTTGAAAAGATC
>NW_022447379.1:0-1500 GCF_009761245.1 Sapajus apella | reverse complement strand
AAGGGGATATCACCACAGATTCCACAGAAATTCAAACCATCATCAGAGATTATTACAAACAACTCTATGCACATAAACTAATAAACCTGGAAGAAATGGATAAATTCCTGGACACTTGCCTCCTCCCAAGCCTAAACCAGGAAGAAGCTGAAACCCTGAACAGACCCATAGCAAGGTCTGAAGTTGAGGCAGCAATTAAGAGCTTACCACCCAAAAAAAGGCCAGGTCCAGATGGGTTCACAGCTGAATTCTACAAGACATACAAAGAGGAGCTGGTACCATTCCTTCTGAAACTATTCCAAACAATACAAAAAGAGGGAATTCTTCCCAAATCATTTTATGAGACCAACATCATCCTGATTCCAAAACCTGGTAGAGACTCAACAAGAAAAGAAAACTTCAGGTCAATATCCATGATGAACATAGATGCAAAAATCTTCAATAAAATACTGATAAGCCGATTGCAACAGCACATCAAAACACTTATCCACCATGATCAAGTAGGATTCATCCCAGGGATGCAAGGCTGGTTCAACACACACAAGTCCATAAATGTAATTCACCACATAAACAGAATCAAAGACAAAAACCACATGATTATCTCAACTGATGCAGAGAAGGCCTTTGACAAAATTCAACAGCCCTTTATGCTAAAAACCCTCAATAAACTAGGTATTGACAGAACGTATCTCAAAATAATAAAAGCTATTTACGACAAACCAACAGCCAATATCATACCGAATGGGGAAAAACTGGGAGCATTCCCCTTGAAATCTGGCACTAGACAAGGATGTCCTCTCTCCCCACTCCTATTCAATATAGTACTAGAAGTTCTAGCCAGAGCAATCAGGCAAGAAAAAGAAATAAGGGGTATTCAAATAGGAAAGGAGGAAGTCAAATTGTCTCTATTTGCAGATGACATGATTGTATATCTAGAAGACCCCATCGTCTCAGCCCAAAAGCTCCTGAAACTGATAAGCAACTTCAGCAAAGTCTCAGGATACAAAATCAATGTGCAAAAATCACATGCATTCCTATATACCAATAACAGACTTAAAGAGAGCCAAATCAAGAATGAACTTCCATTCACAATTGCCACAAAGAGAATAAAATACCTAGGAATATAACTAACAAGGAACGTAAAGGACCTCTTCAAGGAGAGCTACAAGCCACTGCTCAACAAAATAAAAGAGGACACAAACAGATGGAGAAACATTCCATGTTCATGGTTAGGAAGAATCAATATCATGAAAATGGCCATACTGCCCAAAGTAATTTACAGATTCAACACTATCCCCATCAAGCTACCAATGACCTTCTTCACAGAACTGGAAAAAAACCACCTTAAACTTCATATGGAACCAAAAGAGAGCACACATAGCCAAGTCAATTCTAAGCAAAAAGAACAAAGCAGGAGGCATCACACTACTGGACTTCAAACTATACAACAAGCCTACAGTAATCAAAACAGCATGGTACTGGTACCAAAACAGAGATATA
>NW_022447378.1:0-2110 GCF_009761245.1 Sapajus apella | reverse complement strand
GAGTGAATGGGCGTTTAGGATGTAATGAGAAATATCTGGCTCTAACACAAAAACGGAGCTATGTAGCAGAATGATTGTCAAGGTGTGTACTCAACTTACAGAGTTAAACAGATATGTGAATGTAGCAGTTCAGAAGCCCTTTATTCTGAGAATGTGGAAAGAGATATTTCCAGCCATAAACAGGCTCATAAGAATTAGCGGTAAGGTCTCGTCTAAACCACAGGAGAAACGTGTCTTTCAAACTGCTCTTCTGTGTGTTCCTTCACCTTAGGAAGTTGCATCTATAATTAGATTCAGCGAGTTAGAAACACGTTTCCTGTAAAAGCTGCGTTTGGGTATTCCTGAGTCAATGGGGTATAGGGTGTAATGAGAAGTATCTGTCTCTAAAACAACAAAAATCTATGTAGCAGAATGATTGTCAAGCTGTGTATTCAACTTACAGAGTTAAACAGATGTGTGAAGGAAGCTGTTCAGAAACCCTTTCTTTCGAGAATCTGGAAAGAGATATTTCAAGCCATGTACAGGCTCATAAGAATTAGCGGTAAGATCGCGTCTAAAGCACAGGAGAAACGTCTCCTTCAAAATGCTCTGCTGTGTGTTCGTTCACCTTAAGAAGTTGCATCTATGTTTACATTAAGCGAGTTAGAAACACGTTTCTTCTGAAAGCAGCGTTTGGATACTCCTGAGTGAATAGGAGTATAGGGTGTAATGAGAAATATCTTGCTCTAAAACAAAAAAGGATCAATGTAGCAGAATGATTGTCAAGGTGTGTATTCAACTTACAGAGGTAAACAGATTTGTGCATGTAGCAGTTCAGAAATCCTTTCTTTCCAGAATCTGGAAAGAGATATTTCCAGCCATATAGAGGCTCATAAGAATTAGCATTAAGATCGCGTCTAAACCACACGACAAACGTTTCTTTCAAACTACTCTGCTGTGTGTTCGTTCACCTTAGGTAGTTGCATCTATATTTAGATTCAGTGAGTTATAAACACGTTTCTTATAAAAGCTGGGTTTGGATATAAATGAATGAATGGTAGTATAGGGTGTAATGAGAAATTTCTGGCTCTAAAACAAAAACGGAAGTATGTAGCAGAATGATTGTCAACCTGTTTATTCAACTTACAGAGTTAAACAGATGTGTGAATGTAGCAGTTCAGAAACCCTTTCTTACGAGAATCTGGAAAGAGATATTTCCAGCCATACACACGCTCAAAAGAATTAGCGGTAAGATGGCGTCTAAACCACAGGAGAAACGTCCCTTTCAAACTGCTCTGCTGTGCGTTCGTTCACCTTAGGAAGTTGCATCTATGTTTAGATTCAGCGAGTTAGAAACACGTTTCTTGTAAAAGCTACGTTTGGATACCCCTGAGTGAATGGGAGTATAGGGTATAATGAGAAATATCTGGCTCTAAAACAAAAATGGAGCTATGTAGCACATTGATTGTCAAGCTGTGTATTCAACTTACAGAGTTAAAAAGGTGTGTGAATATAGCAGTTCAGAAAACCTTTCTTTGGAGAATCTCGAAATAGATATTTCCAGCCATATACAGGTTCATAAGAATTAGCGGTAAGATCGCGTCTAAACCACATGAGAAACATGTCTTTCAAACTGTCCTGCTGTGTGTTCGTTCACCTTAGGAAGTTGCATCTATATTTAGATTCAGTGAGTTAGAAACATGTTTCTTGTAAAAGCTGCGTTTGGATTCTCCTGAGTGCATGTTAGTATAGGGTGTAATCGGAAATATCTGGCACTAAAACAAAAACGGATCTCTGTAGAAAAATGATTGTCAAGGTGTTTATTAAAATTACAGAGCTAAACAGATCAGTGAATGCGGCAGTTCAGAAACCCTTTCTTTCGAAAATCTGGAAAGAGATATTTCCAGCCATATACCGGCTCATAAGAATTAGCGGAAAGATCGCGTTTGAACCACAGGAGAAACGTCTCTTTCAAACTGCTCTGCTGTGTGTTCATTCACATTAGGAAGTTGCATCTATATTTAGCTTCAGCGATTTAGAGACACGTTTCTTGTAAAAGCTGCGATTGGATACTCCTGAGTTAAAGGGAGTATACGGTGTAATGAGAAATATCTTGCTATAAGAAAAAAAA
>NW_022447377.1:0-2110 GCF_009761245.1 Sapajus apella | reverse complement strand
CCTCGGAAGTTGCATCTATGTTTAGAATCAGTGAGATAGAAACACGTTTCTCCAAATAGCCGCGTTTGGATAATCCTGAGTGAATGGGATTATCGGGTGCAATGAGAAATTATAGGCTCTAAAACAAAAACGGAGCTATATAGCAGAATGATTGTCAAGGTGTATATTCAGCTTAGAGAGGTAAACAGATATGTTAATGTAGCAGTTCACAAAACCTTTCTTTGGAGAATCTGAAAAGACATATTTCCAGCCATATACAGCCTCCTAAGAATTAGCGGTAAGGTCGCTTCTAAACCACAGGAGAATCGTCTCTTTCAAACTGCTCTCTTATGTGTTGGTTCACCTTCGGAAGTTGCATCTATGTTTATATTCAGGGTGTTAGAAACACGTTTCTTCTAAAAGCTGAGTTTGGATATTCCTGAGTGAATGGGAGTAAAGGATGTAATGAGAAATATCTGGCTCTAAAACAAAAACGGACCTATGTGTCAGAATGATTGTCAAGGTGTATATTAAACTTACAGAGTTAAACAATTGTGTGAATATAGCAGTTGAATAACCCTTTCTTTGGAGAATCTGGAAAGAGATATTTCCAGCCATATACAGACTCTAAAGAATTAGCTTTAAGATCGCATGTAAAGCATATGAGAAACGACTCTTTAAAACTACTCCACTGTGGGTTTGCTCACCTTGGAAGCTGCATCTGTGTTTATATTCAGCGAGTTAGAAACACTTTTCTCCAAAAAGCGGCGTTTGGATCTTCCTGAGTGAATGGGAGTATAGGGTTTAATGAGAAATATCGGGCACTAAAATAAAAACGGAGCTATGTAGCAGAATGATTGTCAAGGGGTATATTAAACTTACACAGTTAAACAATTGTTTGAATGTAGCAGTTCACTAAAACTTTCTTTGGAGAATCTGGAAAGAGATATTTCCAGCCATATACAGACTCTTTAGAATGAGCTTTATGATCACGTCTAAATCATACGAGAAACGTCTCTTTGAAACTGCTCCACGATGTGTTCGTTCACCTTAGGAAGTTGCATCTATGTTTAGATTCTGCGAGTTAGAAACACGTTTCTCCAAAAAGCTGCGTTTGGATATTCCAGAGTGAAAGGGAGTATAGGGTTTAATGAGAAATATCTGGCTCTAAAACAAAAACGGAGCTATGTGGCAGAATGATTGTCAAGGTGTATGTTCAACTTATAGAGCTAAACAGATGTGTGAATGTAGCAGTTCAGAAACACTTTCTTTGGAGAATCTGAAAAGAGATAATTCCAGCCATATACAGGGTCATAAGATTTAGCGGTAAATCGCGTCTAAACCACAGGAGAAACGTCTGTTTCAAACTGCTCTGCTGTGTTTGGTTCACATTAGGAAGTTGCGTCTATGTTTAGATTCAGCGATTTAGAAACAGGTTTCTTCTAAAAGCTGCATTTTTATATTCCTGGGTTATTGGGAGTATAGGGTTTAATGAGAAATATCTGGCTCTAAAACAAAAACTGAGGTATGTAGAACAATGATTGTCAAGGTGTGTATTCAACTTACAGAGTTAGACAGATGTGTTAATGTAGCAGTTCAGAAACCCTTTCTTTGCAGAATCTGGAAAGAGATATTTCCAGCCATAAATGGGCTCATAAGAATTAGTGGTAAGATCGCGTCTAAACAACAGGAGAAACGTAACTTTCAAACTACTCTGCTGTATGTTCGTTCACCTTTGAAAGTTGCATCTATGTTTAGATTCAGCGAGTTAGAAACAAGTTCTCCAAAAAGCTGCGTTTCGATATTCCTGAGTGAACGGGTATAATGGGTGTAATGAGAAATATCTGGCTTTGAAACAAAAACGGAGTTATGTAGAAGAATGATTGTCTAGGTGTGTATTCAACTTACAGAGTTAGACAGATGTGTGAATGTAGCAGTTCAGAAACCCTTTCCTTGGAGAATCTGGAAAGAGATATTTCCAGCCATATACAGGCTCATAAGAATTAGCTTAAAGATCAAGTCTAAACCATAGGAGAAACGTCTCTTTCAAACTGCTCTGCTGTGTGTTCGTTCACCTTCGGAAGTTGCATCTATGTTTAGATTCTGCGAGTTAGAAACACTTTTCTCCAAA
>NW_022447376.1:0-2110 GCF_009761245.1 Sapajus apella | reverse complement strand
GCTACACAGCTTCCTTTTTGTTTTGAAGCCAGATATTTCTCATTACACCCTATACTCCCTTTCTCTCAGGAATATCAACATGCAGCTTTTAGAAGAAACGTGTTTCTAACTCGCTGATTCTAAACATATATGCAACTACCTAACGTGAACGAACACACAGCAGAGCAGTTCGAAAGAGACCTTTCTCCTGTGGTTTACACGCATTCCTACCGCTGATTCTTATGAACCTGTATATGGCTGCAAATATCTCTTTCCAGATTTCCTGAAGAAGGGTTTCGGAACTGCTACATTCACACATCTGTTTAACTCTAAGTTGAATAGACACCTGGAGAATCCTTCTGCTACTTAGCTCCGTTTTGGTTTTTGAGCCAGATATTTCTCATTACACCCTATACACCCATTCACTCAGGAATATCCAAACACAGCTTTTAAAGAAACGTGTTTCTAATGCGCTGAATCTAAACATAGATGTAACGTCCTAAGGTCAAAGAACACACAGTAGAGCAGTTTGAAAGAGTCGTTTCTCCTCTGGTTTAGACGCCATCTTACTGCTAATTCTTAGAGCCAGTATATATCTGGAAATATCTCTTTCCAGATTCTGCAAAGAAAGTTTTTCTGAACTGCTAAATTCACACATATGTTTACGTCCGTAATTGGAATATACACTTGACAATCATTCTGTTATATAGCTCCGTTTTTCTTTTAGAGACAGATAATTCTCATTACACCCTATACTCCAATTCACTCAGGAATATCAAAAAGCAGCTTTTAGAAGAAAAGTGTTTCTAACTCGCTGAATCTAAACATAGTTGCAACTTCCTAAGGTGAACGAACACACAGCAAAGCAGTTTGAAAGAGACGTTTCTCCTGTGGTTTAGACGCGATCATTCCACTAATTTTTTAGCCTATATATGGCTGGAAATATCTCTTTCCAGATTCTCCAAAGAAAGGGTTTTTGAACTGCTACATTCACACATCTGTTTACCTCTGTAAGTTGAATACAAACCTTGACAATCATTCTGCTACATAGCTCCGTTTTTGTTTTAGAGCCAATTAATTCTCAATACACCCTATACTCCCGTTAACTCAGGAATATCCAAACGCAGCTTCTTGAAGAAACGTGTTTCTAACTCGCTGAATCTAAACATAGATGCAACTTCCTAAGCGGAACGAACACACAGCAGAGCAGTTTCAAAGAGACGTTTCTCCTGTGGTTTAGACGCGATCTTACCGCTAATTCTTATGAGCCTGTATATGGCTGGGAATATCACTTTCCAGATTTTCGAAAGAAAGGGTTTCTGACCTGCGACATTCACACATCTCTTTAACTCTCTAAGTTGAATATATACCTTGACAAACATTGTGCTACATAACTCCGTTTTTGTTTTAGAGCCACATATATCTCATTACACCCTATAGTCCCATTCACTCAGGAATACCCAAACGTAGCTTTTAGAAGAAACGTTTTTCTAACTGGATGAATCTGAACATAGCTGCAACTTCCTAACGTGAACGAACACACAGCAGAGCACTTTGAAAGAGACGTTTCTCCTGTGGTTTAGACGCGATCTTACCGCTAATTCTAATGAGCAGGTATATGGCAGGAAATATCACTTTCAAGATTATCGAAAGAACGTTTTTCTGAACTGATATATTCATACATCTTTTTAACTCTGTACGTTGAATATACACCTTCCAAATCATTCTGCTAAATAGCTCCATTTTTGTTTTAGAGCCATATATTTATCCTTACACCCTAACTCCGATTCACGCAAAAGTATCCAAACGCAGCTTTTCAAAGAAACGTGTTTCTAACTCACTGAATCTAAACATAGATGCAACGTCCTAAGGTCAACCAAGACAAGGCGGAGGATATTGAAAGAGACGTTTGTCCGGAGGTTTAGACGCGATAATACCGCTAATTGTTATGAGCCTGTATATGGCTGGAAATATCTGTTTCCAGGTTCTCCAAAGAAAGGGTTTCTGAACTGCTACATTCACACATCTGTTTAACACTGTAAGTTGAATATACACCTTGACATTCATTCTTCTACATAGCTCCCTTTTTGTTTTAGAGCCATATATTTCTCCTTACACCCTAACTAACTTT
>NW_022447375.1:0-2111 GCF_009761245.1 Sapajus apella | reverse complement strand
TAATATGGCTTGGCATTGTGTCCACACTTAAATCTCATCATGCATTAAAATTTCTACATGTCAAGGGAGTGATCTGGTGGGAGGTGATTGGATCATGGGGGCAGTTTCCCCCATGCTGCTATGTAGACAGAGAGTGAGTTCTCATGACATCTGATGGTTTAAAAGTGCATGGTGGTTCCCCTCCCCACTTCTCCAACTGCCATGTGTGACATACTTTGCTTCCCCTTCACCTTCTGCCATGAGATCTCCCCAGCCATGTGGAACTGTGAGCCAATTAAACCTCTTTTCTTTATTAGTTACTCAGTCTCGGGTAGTTCTTTGTAGCAGTGTGAAAATGGGGGAATTCAGAAGAAAAAGAGGACTTTCAGTCAGAATGACCAGAATGTTTCATACGTAAGTTATATTATCAGCTTCACATCAGATCAATCAGATGTGGATAGATGAGAACAAGAATATTTGGAGAAGGAAGCAGAGGTAGTGTGAGCAAAGTGATGTTTATCACAGAGTGGTGATTGTGTCGGTCTTATTCATCATTTTGCAGAAGCATTAATTGCTATACAGATAAGTTGCACTTTAGGAGGTGTCAAAGAAAATGGCAGGTGACAGGGCCAGAAACGTCACCTGAAAGCAGAGGACTGAGGGTCTTCAGTGTCACATGAGGGATGGTGAACTTTATTCAGAGGGCAGTGGGGATTTGTTGAAAGTTGTTGAGAAGTAGCATAAACCGAATAATGCTGTAAAAAATAAACTAGTTACCACAGATAAGATGAACTATAGCCCAAAGAGAAAGTTGAGAGTCTAGAACAGAATCCCAGTGAAATGAAATGAGTGTTTAAACCAAAGTAAGTGTGATCTGCATGGAGATGAGAAGATGAATGCAATAGTTTTAACAGAGGTTGGTAAGAAATTAACAAGAACTCAGTGCAGATAATAGAAGAAAGCAGAATTATAAGTGTGTGAAAGCTATGAATTTCCACGTAAAAACACATGCATATGAGAATGAAAAGATTTGATAATATGTGTTTAATTTGCCCTGAGGCAACCTGGTTGCCTAGTTGTAATATAAGAATAATGACAATGAAAGTAACAGTGATGATGAGAATAACAAAATAATAGTAGCCCAAAATTTTATGGCACTTGTTATACACCAGGCCAAGTATTAAATGTCTTACACATACTAGCCCACTTAGAACATGACTGAGTTCAGTAAGCATGGATTTGGGTGTCATCAACATAAGAGATATAGCTGAAGTCACAAGATTGACGAGAGAAATTTTTTTTATACTAAGAAATGTCAGACTTGACAGCAGAAGAAAACGTAAACTAAAGCAAATGCCAATGTGTAATAAATGCTAATGTTTAAAAAATGCTAATGTTTAATAAATACCCTGCAAGGGTATTTATTATACATGGAAAGTAAAGTAGTTAGAAGGTTTTCAGTGAGAATGGGATTTCAGTGAGTTCAGTTTTGGAATGTGAATCATGAATGTTAATATGATCTCTGAGTCATCTGTAGCCAGCAGGACACAGGGGCCGGTGTCATCGCGTAGATATCAGGACTGAAACTGTGACTCCTGGAATATAAGCCATTTAAGACAAATGCACATTTTAAAATTCATTTCTGTTCCAGGTAGATATCTTTTATTTCAACTAGATCTTCATCTCTGTCAGGACACAGAAACTATATCTTAGTATCTTTCACAACTCACACAAGGCTAGGAAATCAGTTAAGTCAAACGTGATTGCACGTTTTAAAAACAAAACTGGTTTTTTTTTCATTAATCAATTAAAACAAACATAGTGATTCCTATTCAGGTTCAGTAAGTATTCTAGCAAGTTAAATGACAACTTTAAAATAAAAACATTGCATTTAAATCACTGATAATCTTAATAACCCTGTTAAATTAGAAACCAATCGACCAGAAGGTGTGTGTCATCAATATAATCAACAAGGGATTAGTTATCAAAATATATGAGTAATTTTCACAAATTAACCAAATACAGACAACTTTATATAAAAATGAACAAAAGACATGAACCACCTAGTCACAATAAAGAATATCAAAATGGCCAATCAGGGACACATTAGGAAGAGAAAAGGGGAGCCATTG
>NW_022447374.1:0-2111 GCF_009761245.1 Sapajus apella | reverse complement strand
CCATGGAACCAGAGGAGCTTAGTGATAGGTTTTAGTCAGCCTCATTCATGCAGCTGTAGTCCTCTGCCTGTGATTCCTCTTGGACTTCCTAGACTCGTGTGTCCTGTGAGGCTCCCCCAAAAATGGATCTTGGGAGAGACTGTGTAACAGTTGCCTTTAGGGAATTGTTGAACTTCCCTCCTTATGGTACATCCTGCTCTTATAGCCCTTGCTAAAGTGTTTACCCTTAGAGAATGATTCCAGTTAACTTCCAAAGCTAAAATCTTACTAGCGAAGTGCCATTCTAAGGAGGCAAAATATATGAATTACAAGAATGTAAAGACCAAATGGCTTTTTTCCTGCTGACAGGATAGTATAGAGAATATAATTTGGTTCAGGATGTCGTTTTATTTATAATTGTTGAAGGCAGAGTTTTCCCATTCACAGAAACAGCACAAAGCTTGGCTTCTGGTAGAGAGGCGCAAAAAGCAGAGAACTGAGAAGTCAGGGTGTTTCAGTACAGGGCTGAGAATGTGCCTCATGGGGAGGATTCCCACTCCACTAGGTGGCGCTGCTGACATTGACATACCATGTGCTCTCCAGACCAAGGGCAGAGAGTGAAGCTCACTGTGTGTGTGTATGTGTGTGTGTATGTGTGTGTGTGTGTGTGTGTGTGTGTGTGTGTGTGTGTGTGTGTTGCAGCAGAGGGGCCCTCTGTTCCTAGAAAGTCACAGAGGCGCCTTCCCTTGAGCTATATCCTAGTCAGTATAACATTTCCTGATATTGCCAAACAACACTACTTCCCTGAACTGTAAAACTTCCCACACATTGAATACACAGACAGGGTAAGAGATATGAATGATGGTCATGGACAGGAAAGGAGAAAATTACAATAGGAAAGTTGGAGATTCTGTTGCCAACACCCCTTTGGGGTGGTTGGAGGCTGGGGTCAATCCAGATGCCTTTGGATGACACCAGGGGGTGGCTCTGGCCAGAAACCCTCAGTTGCCTCAGGATTTCTTCCAGCCCCACATGACAGCTAAGTACTTCATGAAAGGAAGCTGGTTCAAACGCGGCCAACATGACCAGCAACCCATGGGTACTGGGGGATTCTCCATGTTCTCCCCCACATCTTGCAAGGCTGGCAGCATGCTAGTCACTTTTAAATGGCTGAAGTGGGGCCAGTATTTGGCTTGAATTTGGTTCTAAAACTGAGACCAAGAGCCTCAGAATGAAAGGACAGATTTGGAGTCCGCTGCTCTCCTCACTGTTTGAATGAATGTTGTACTTTGGTCTCCCGGATGAGGTCCCTAGTATGAAGTGGCTACATTGCCTGGGATAGACACCTGGGGTTCATCGCCAGGAACCTGTAGGACACAGACACATGAGAGGGGTTTAGGAGTGGAGGTTTAATAGGCAGAAGAGAAGAGAAAGAGAAACAGTTTGCTGTCTATATAGAGAGGGGTCTCTGAATGGAAGGGTGCATGTGTAGGGTTTTAAAATCCAGTTTGAGAAGGTGGTGTCTGGTTTACATAGGGCTCACAGATTGCTTCAGTCAGGTGTGACGTTTACATAGCATGTAGTTGTTATACTGGACTGAGCATAGAAAGTTAGCACCAAGACAAAAGTATGCCAGATTGCAGGGTCATTTATTATGCCGGTGACCACAGAGGACTCATGTCTCTCCAACCTGTGGTGTCGAAAGGAGGGTGCCAAGACTTTATACCTGAAAAACCACCTTAGGAGTGGAAGTGAGGAGCAGGGATGGGGATGAAAAGGCTTCAGACATCCCTATGGCTAGTGGATTCTGTAAATCACCTCTTGGGCGGAGACTACGGCTCCGGATATTCCAAGGGCCAGGGGACTTTTGTCATTCCGTTTGTTACTTAAGTGGTATACAGAAGTCAAGATAAACATTTGTTTACACATTATCTGGGTAAGGTGGAAATCACAGATCTTAGTTACTTATTACAAGTCGCAGAAGCCAAGATGGCGTGGGTTAGGATTGCTTGCCTGTCACATTAGGGCCACAGAGAGCAGTTACTGATAAGCAAAGTTTAAGCGGCTTTACATAGTAGTTATTTTGCAGAGCAAACTAGCAGTTTTATTTACAGAAGCCAAGGCCAGCAGTT
>NW_022447373.1:0-2112 GCF_009761245.1 Sapajus apella | reverse complement strand
AGCAGATGAGCCTCTATCAGAGGAGCCCCTATCTGATGACCCCTTGTTACCCGCTGAGGAGAAATTGCCCCACATTGAAGACTAGTGGTCAGAAAATGAGCACATCTTTTTGGACGCAAATATTGGATTGGCCACTGCACCTGCTCAGGGCTTGGTTTTGATTGCACGTGCCTGAGGAGAGCTGCACTCTACCACTCCCATTGAGCATCTGAACTATAATAATCCTACCTGTCTGTCCCTTGTCTTGTTACCAGCATGAAAACCTGAATAAGCCCCAACACAGTGTTGAACTAAACAAGATTAAGGTTGAGGCTAAAGAAGCTAATAAGAAAATGAAGGCCTCAGAGCAGAAAGACCTGGCAGCTAATGAAGGTCCAGAACTGTTCTAAGGCAAATGAATTCAACCAAATTTCTTCTCATAAGGCATTCACATTAACCCATGACAATGTTGTCACCATGTCCCCTTATGCTCACACATTGCAGGGTCCTATAAGTATTGTGTCTGAAGGCTTTTCTCCCCCACTTAATGCCTTTGCTAGGGCAGTGCATTTTTTCAAGGTGCTGTTTAAAGAAAGTCATGTTGTTTACTGTATCTTCATCTCACTCATTTCAAGTCTGAGATGAAATAAACAGGGTGGTTATTCCCAACTGTATTTTGAAAACTGGTAGAAGGTACACATTTTAAGCAAAGTAAGAGTTTAGTTTTAAATACATAAAGAAACATTTCAATTAGGCGTTAACTGACAGAATCATTCAGTTTGGAGCTTTAAATAAAATCTGTTTACTAAGAAACACGCATTTTTAGAGGGGTTTCAACAGGTTCATGTTCTATGATGTAAAAATCAAGACAGTGCTAACTACACAGCTTCTGGTGCTTAACCACATGTACCCAGTTAAAAGTAAGCTGAATTATTTCATGGTGCCATTGCTCCAACATCTTTCAATCATTGCTAGAAATTGGCATATTCTTTTGAAATAAACTTAGGAAATGTTTTCTCTTAAAATATTTCTCCTGTATAAAATAAGTTGTTAGTAATCATTGGAGGCTATTCATAAATTTCAAATGTGTTTTAAAGCACTTTGTTTTTAAAAGTAACTTGAAACTTTAAGAGTCATGTCTATTTGTGCCTATTTGCATAAAAGAAATTTATCTTTTTGTATAGAGTTCCATTGTAAGTGGAATACGTTCTAACAAACGAATAAAAGAGGGAGGGGACAAGATGGCCAAACAGAAACAGCTCCTGTCTATGCCTTTGGGCACCACATACACAACCTGAGCTTTAGTCAGCTTTTGTTTTTCAAAAATCACTGTTTCCACCCTCTGGAAGGTACCATTCACCCTCTGAAGGACCCATCTTTACCACATCAAGTCTTTCCCTGATGACTTTGGCCTGCAAATTAGGCACTTCAGCTCATCTATTAGTCAATTCTGGTCCGTCCTCTTTCCAGCTTCCCACTCATCCCACTGAGCACAATAACACATGCTCACTTGGGCTTCAGGAGGCGCAGGCTCCCACCTCGGACACTGCTGTGGGGCTGGAGCCCCGGGGCACTCCTACTCCCATAAGAGGTTTGAGCACATACAGCATCCAAACATGAGCCACAATCTTGTCACATGTCCGGTAATGGGAGTCAGGGAACTCTTTCTTCTGGGGGCTTGTCTGCTATACAAAAAATAGCATGTAAAAAACACAGAACTGTCAAAACTCTTTTCCATACCCTGCCAACTTTCTTGTAAGTTAAAGGAATGTTGGCTTCGTTTCCCTTCAGAGGTCTAGCTGTCACATAGGACTGGAGTAAAGCCCTGGGGCAACCAAAGGCATCTTTTGGGGCAACCAAAGGCATCTTTTGCTGAAAGATTCCAAGACTGAACTCCATTGGCCGAGACCCCTAGACTTTGTTATGGTATCTCTTTCACGGTTTGAAATGGCTCCCATTTCTTTTGTATGTTAACGGTTTTGCTACAGACTGCAGCAATGATATTAAATGATGGCATTTGACTCAGCCAAAAAGGTACAGTTCAGAACCATGTGGTCTCTCAGAGGTGCCATCCCCAGCCCCATCTTAACAGCCACAGGTGCACGTGGTGCATGGTGCCTTCCCTCCCAGCTC
>NW_022447372.1:0-2112 GCF_009761245.1 Sapajus apella | reverse complement strand
TGCCCACCTTGGCCTCCGGAAGTGCTGGGATTACAGGTGTGATCCACTGCCCGGGACCACCTGCACATTTAAAATTGTGAGCTTCTTCTGTAGGCTTCAGTAACTTTTCCAAGATTTCTTTGACACAAAGTTCTCAGAAATCTTAAACCTAGCATTTTAGAAGAGAAAAAACGAGCTTCTGGTTCACAGGTGAAATTTTACCAGTAAAATTTAAAAACAAAAGAAAGCTACTAACACGTATCAGCTCAGAACAAAAATTAAAAACTACCAGCAGATTACTTTTCTTTAACTTCGTCAAGCGCTGTGAGTTAAAGAAAAGATAGCACTGCAAGAAAAGACTTCCTTTTGAAAGCAGCTTTACCAGCAAAAGACAGAAAGAAAGCATTCCAAAAGTCTTGCTTAATTCTTCTGTGAGAGGATGCCAAACGAGATAATCTGAGAAGCTCCCAAGGCAGACAGACACAGGGAAACCACAGCAACTCTTTGGAGCCAAACAGCAGCACCACAATCCAACCTACTGGAAATGCTGCGGTTAATTTGAGGCTTGCCCCGCTAGTCCTGAGGCGATTCCGCGACAGCTACAAACGCTCCACTAGTGCATCCTGGACCTGGCACACCTGGCTTGCCCACCACCAGGCTGGAGACAGCGCCAGGTGCAGAATCCCGGAGGCCAATAAAGACCCCAACTTTGCAAATTTGGGACTTGAGATCTTTCGCCTCTCTGGTATCCAGAGAAAACCGATTTCTGGCCTCGAAGGTGGGGCAAAGGGTCAATGTCCTCCACCAGATCTAGGAGAATGTGCCCCCGAAGCTGCTCCATTCCTCCAACCCCGGGATGCCACAGGAAGACCCGCCGGCGAGTTTCTTCCCCAGAGCCCATAAGAGTAGGGCTGCAGCCTGCAGCGGCAGGCGAGGAATCCAACGCAGGCAACTTAAGCGCTCGGGGGGACCGGTCCGCCCGCCCCGCTGGCACAGCAAAAGTTGTGGAGGCCCCCGCCGGGCACATCAACCCAGCTGTGCACCGGGGGTCCCAGACTCACCGCTCTCCGGCTTGGCGCGGCGCCCTCACCTCGGAAAGGCTGGGTGGACTTCCCCCTAAACCTTGACTTCCCACTAAACCTTTAATTTTCAGTGCAGAACCCCGCTGCCGCCCGGCCGCCATCTGGCCGCGGCACTCACTGCGGAAACGCTGCGTAGACATCGCGGCAAACCTCAGCTCAGCGCGCCCGACGCACCTGCCGGACCTAGGGATGCGCAGCCCGCGCCTACCGTGCCTTGTAGGCGGCTGACCACGTCGCGGACGTCCCCGACACGCCACAGAAACCACTAACGCCTCTGACGCCGCCGTCGCACTGCAGACCCCGCGGACGCCGCCGACGCACTGCAGACGCCGCCGTCGTGCCGCGGACGCCCTCGACGCGCCGAACTCGCCGCCCACACCCCCAACACGCGGACCGCGCCGCAGACCTCGCCGCCGATGCCACTGACGCTGTCAGTGCCTGGGACGTCGCCAACCCGCTGACCGCGCCGCGTCCGCCCCGGACAAGCCTACCGCGCCACCGCCACTTCCGACGCGCCGACTGCACCGCTGATGCCATCCGCGCCTCAGACGCCACTGATGCGCCGACCGCGCCCCGGACGCCACTGATGCTGTCAGCGTCTGGGAAGCCGCCAAAACGCTGACCGCGCCGTGGACGCCCCTGACCAGCCTACCGCGCCGCTGACAGTCCCGACGCGCAGACCGTGCCGCAGATGCCATCCGCGCCTGGAACGCCGCCGAAGTGCCTTGGACGCTGCAGACCCCGCCGATGCACCGTAGACGCCGCCGGCGCGCCGATGACGTCACTGACGCGCTGACCTCGGCGTGGACGCCACAGACCCCGGACCCACGGACTGCGCCGCCGACGCCACTGACGCTGTCAGTGCCTGGGATGCCGCCGACCCGCTGACCGCGCCGCGGCTGCCCCCGACGAGCCTACCGTGCCACCTACACTCCCGACGCGCCAACTGTGCCGCCTGTGCCATCCGCGCCTGGGACGCCGCCGAAGCACCTCGTACGCCGCCCTCGCACTGCAGACGCCGCAGATGCGCCGACCGCGCCGCGGACGTCCC
>NW_022447371.1:0-2112 GCF_009761245.1 Sapajus apella | reverse complement strand
CAATTTTGTATGAATTTCTTCATTTCTATTTTTATGCACTTTCTCATTTCAGTAGATAGCATAGATCTGAACCTGGAAACTTGTTCTCATTGCAGAAAGGATTCAGAGTGATATCTTTCCGCTTCACTGGTGTAGGTAGACGAGGCTCTAAGAGCTTGGCCAGTTTGAATGAAGCCTGATTTTTAGGGAATCTCCTCAGGGAGTGTGACACAGAAGCTGCTCAAGCCCTTGATCACAGGGGTCCAAAGAGGTGTGTGCGCACACCAGGGTTCCAGAAGATGACTTTAAAAAAGAAAATCATGACACTTTTTAATTGTGGCATTTTAGTAATTTTTTAGTTAATTTTAGTTAATTTTTTCATAACCTATATGTAAAATAATGTATAGTAGAATAGCTTGGCTAAAATGGAATAAATTTCATCCAAAAAATAAGCTTTAATTCAAGTAATAAATTTCCTAAACATGCTAAATGTACTACCAGCATGATTCATTTCTAGAGTAGTGACGTGGTCTTGAATATGTTCAGAAAATGCTGTTAGGTTAGAAGAGTTAATGAGAAAGAGAAAGACACTCTTCCATTGAACCTTAGTGTGTATTTGAGTTCCATTTTGGGTTGACTCTTTTGTGTTGCTGCATGATGCCTCTTATACAAGGCTGAGGCCTCCATGTCTCACCTCTTGCCTCCCCCTCTCCCTTGCCATCCTCTTCCACCCTGGGTGATGGCCCAGCATCAACTCAGTTCACGCTTGTTAATCAGCCGCCTCCATACACCCCATCCAGCAAAGCTCCCTGAGTGACTCACAGTCACCAAACACCAGGGTACTGACTTTTCCTCTGTGTCCTTCCAGTGTCTTCTGATCATGACCAGATGCCTGTTACAACTCTAAATTCAGGGAAAGAAAATGAAGATGATGGCCAAGTAAGACTCCTTTTCTTTGTCTTCTAAAGAAATTTTGCTTTTCTGATTTCTTCTCAGTTTTGATAAGAAGATCTTACGATGCATTCCAGACACAATTGCTTACAGCAGACACAATTGTTTTTCTGGGGGTGAATTCAGGGAGAGGGTCTTCCCAACTAGTATGTGACACATTGGGAGGTTTTTAAATGACAGCATCCATTATTAGCTGTAACGCAGAGGCAATTTCCTCCACGTTTTCCTCCTTGGATTAAGCGTTGTGTATTTGCCTATTAAATCAACTTCAAAGGTAAATTCTGTAAATCAAGATCTTATTTTTCCTTAAGCATCCTCATAGTTTTTGGCTCAACCACTGTACAGCCCCTGGTTTTCTGACATTGTCAAGGGAATGACAGATCTATGTGAAGTGCGCAGTAGAAACTGATCCTCATCATGTTTTCTTTTGTATCATTGCAGGTAACACCATGTGTCAAAAAATGCAGTAAGTACCATGAAGTAACTCACTTCATGAGGGACCAACTTGCAGCTTGAGTGTGTAGAAACCTGATTCAGGGATCCTGCTGGGAAGGAGGATTGGGGGTCTCCTGAGAGAAAGTGATTTTGCCCGTATAGAACCCTGGCCAGAGAGGCTGTGGGAAGGTTTGCCAACCCAGAGCAAAGACCAGGGGCTCATGCGTGAGGCAGCGTGGCTTCAGCTGGAGGAGGAGGAGTGGTGTCACTCTAATGACTTGTCCTGATGTTCTTGTTTCTCAAGAGTGGATTCTGGGGGCCGACAGTGATCAGGACGACTCCTCAGGTAGGGAACTACTATTCAGGTGGGACAGGATGGGAAAGCGTTCCCAAGAGCCTTCAGGTTATCCCCGCTGCTTGAGGGGCTGAAGGAGGGGGTATGAAATCAGAAAGAAAATGAAAATGTGTGTGAGATGTGGTTTGTTCTTTTCAAAGTTCTTGGCATAGTGGTAAGGACTGTCTGTATGGGCTATAAGGTGCTGTGTTCATTAGAGATGATCTTTGCAGTACGCCTGCTCTTTTCTGCCCAGGGAAACATCAAAAGCTTTGGTTTGCATTAATCAGCATCCCTTGGGATTGTGCACAAGGGATGTGCCCTAGCATTCATTGTCATCAGTAATGAAAGGAACCTGCCTGTGAGACACAGCTCTCTCACACATTTACTTGAACTTAGAGAAAAAGTTCTGC
>NW_022447370.1:0-2113 GCF_009761245.1 Sapajus apella | reverse complement strand
ATCACTCCCTTGACATGTAGAAATTATAATGCATGATGAGATTTAAGGGTGGACACAATGCCAAGCCATATTAGTATTTATGTATGTCTCACTTCACTTAGCCTTTTCACTCTTGGTCAGCTTTCTGTTCAGTATTAGGGAATACATGAAGATTCTCTAAACTCTGGGCAAGGAATGCTATAGCTTAGAACAGTCTTTCTAAATCTGGAGTCTGCTTTCTTCCACTATATGTATCTTCACAAGTTTTGACTTCTCTTCAGAATGAGCTACTGCTGTATACAAAAACATACCATTTTAGGGTTAAATGTAGAAGTGCACTTAAACTAGAGTCAATAACAGACACTGGCTGGTATAAGTGGGCATTCTACACCACTATATATTTTCTTGTGCGTTTTGAACTTTGTTCTCACTTTGATATTTCTGAAGTAGAAGGCTACAAAAATGGGTGTAAAGAGGTGGAGGTCAGTAACTGCCTGAAATTTCAAAGCAAGAAAAGCATATTGTTAGAAATATCCATACAAATGAAAGAAAAGTGTGGCATTTTTGCTTGAATTTTCCATGTTATAGATTCTACTGAGCATTTCATAGAATATATGTAAACAAAGCTTATGTCACAACCCTATCTTAAAAACTCATCTTTAAAAAAATAATTTCAGCATCACAAGTATGTTTTTTCTTTATTTCTTCTGTACCACATTACCATGTCCATGGCACACATACACATGGAATCTTTTCCCCATTGCTTGCTTTTGTCAGCTTTGCCCAAGGTCAGATGGTTGCAAAAGTGTAGCTTTATTTCTGTGCTCTCTATTCTGTTTCATTGGTCGATGTGCCTGTTTTTGTACCAGTACCTCTATCTTGGTTACTGTATCCCTATATTATAGTTTGAAGTCAGGTAACATGATGCCTCCAGCTTTGTTCTTTTTGCTTAGAATGACCTTGGCTATTTGGGCTCTTTTTTGGTTCCATATGAATTTTAAAATATATATTTTTTCTAGTTATGTGAAGAATGTCATTAGAGGTTTAATAGTAAGAGCATTGAATCTATAAATTGCTTTGGACAGTATCACCATTTTAATGATACTGATTCTTCCTGTCCATGAGCATAGAATGTTTTTTCATTTGTTTGTGTCTTCTCTGATTTATTTAAGCAGTGTTTCATCATTCTCATTATAGGTATCTTTTACATCTCTTGTTAGCTGTATTCCTAGGTATTTTACTCTTTTTGTGGCAATTGTGAATGGAATTGCCTTCTTGATTTCGCTCTCAGCTTGGCTGTTGTTGGTGTATAGGAATGCTAGTGATTTTTGTACATTGATTTTTGTATCCTGAAATCTTGTTCTCTTTGTATTTGGATGCCCTTTATTTCTTTCTCTTGCCTGATTGCTCTGGCTGGGAATTTAAATATTATGTTAATAGAGTGGCGGGAGAGAGCATCCTTGTCTTGCACTGGTTTTCAAGTGGAATGCTCTCAGCTTCTGCCCATCAGGTATGATATTGGGTATGGGTTTGTCATAGATGGCTTTTACTATTTTGAAGTAAGTTTCCTCACCACCTAGTTTATTGAGAGCTTTTAACATATGACTAGGCAAGCACTTCATAACAAAGACACCAAAGGCAATCACAACAAAAGCAAAAATTGACAAATAAAATCTAATTAAACTTAAGAGCTTCTTCACAGCAAATTAAACTATCAACAGGATAAACAGACAACTTACAGAATGGGAGAAAACACATTTTCAAGAAAAACATCCCCTATGAAAATTTGGGCGTAGGACATGAACAGACACTTTTTAAAAGAAGATACACATGCGAACAACAAGCATAGGAAAAAAGCTCAATATCACTGATTATTAGATAAATGCAAATCAAAACCACAATGAAATACCATCTCACACAAGTTAGAATGATTATGATTAAAAAGTCAAAAAATAACGGATGCTGGCAAGGTTGCAGAGAAAAGGTAACACTTATACACTTTGGTTGGAGTTTAAAGTAGTTCAACCATTGTGAAAGGCAATATAGTGATTCCTCAAATAGCTAAAATCAGAACTACCATTGAACTCAGCAGCCCCATTACTGGGTATATGCCCATAGGAATATAAATCATTTT
>NW_022447369.1:0-2113 GCF_009761245.1 Sapajus apella | reverse complement strand
GAGTGAATGGGAGTATATGCTGTAATGAGAAATATCTGGCTCTAAAAGAAAAATGGAGCTATCTAGCAGAATGGTTGTCAACGTGTACATTCAACTTACAGAGTTAAACTGATGTGTGTATGCAGCAGTTCAGAAACCCTTTCTGTGGAGAATCTAAAAACGGACATTTCCAGGCATATCCAGGGATATCAGAAATAGAAATGTGACTGTGTCTAAAAGAGAGAAGAAACGAATCTTTCAAACTGCTATGCTGTGTGTTCCTTCTCATTCAGCAGTTGCATATACGTTTAGATTCAGCGAGTTAGAAACACCGTTCTTCTCAGAGCAGTGTTAGGGTATCCCAGAATGAATGGGAATATATGCTTTAAAGAAAAATATCTCGCTATAAAATGAAAACGGAGTTATCTAACAGAATGGTTGTCAATATGTGCATTCAACTTAGAGAGTTAAACTGATGTGCATGCAGCAGTTCAGAAGCCCTTTCTGTAGTGAATGTAAAAACAGATATATCCAGCCATTTCCAGGCATATCAGAAATATCAGTAAAAGTGCCTCTAAAACACAGAAGAAACGTATCTTTCAAACTGTTCTACTGTGTGTTTGTTCACCTTAGAGGTATGCATCTATGTTTAGATTCAGCAAGTTAGAAGCACCTTTCTTCTAGGAGCAGCGCTTGGATATTCCAGAGTGAATTTGAGTATAGGCTGTAATGAGAAATATCTGGCTCTAAAATGAAAACACAGCCATCTAACATAATGGTTGTCAATGTGTGCATTCAACTTACAGAATTAAACTGATGTCTGTATGCAGCTGTTCACAAACCCTTTCTGTGGAGAATCTAAAAACAGACATTTCCAAACAAATCCAGGCATATCGGAAACAGCAGTAAGCCTGCATTTAAAACACAGAAGAAACATATCTCTCCAGCTGCTCTGCTGTGTGTTCATTCACCTTTGGGAGTTGCATTTAGATTCAGCGAGTTAGAAACACCTTTCTTCTAGGAGCAGCATTTGGATATTCCAGTGTGAATGGGACTATATGCTCTAATGAGGAATATGTGCCTCTAAAACGAAAACGGAGCTATCTAATAGAATGCTTGTCAATGTGCGCATTCCACTTACAGAGTTAAACTGATGTGTGAATGCAGCAGTTCAGAAACCTTTCTGTGGAGAATCTAAAAACAGACATTTCCAGCCAAATCAAGGCATATCAGAAACAGCAGTAATATTGCGTCCGAAACACAGAGGAAACCTTTCTTTAAAACAGCTCTGTGGTGTGTTCACTCATTTTAGGGGGTTGCATCTGTGTTAGATCCATCGATGGAGAAACAACTTTCTTCTAGGATCAGCGTTTGGATATTCCAGAGTGAATGGGAGTATATGCAGTAATGAGAAATATCTCTCTCTAAAACGAATATGGATCGATGTAACTGTGTGGTTGTCAAGGTGTGCATTCAACTTACAGAGTTAAACTGTTTTGTGTATGCAGCAGTTCAGAAAACATTTCTGTGGAGAATCTAAAACCAGACATTTCCAGAGATTTCCAGGCATATCAGAAAAAGCCGTAAGACTGCTCTAAAACACAGAAGAAACGTATCTTTGAAACTGCTCTGCTGTTTCTTCGTTCACCATAGGGTGTTGCATCTATGTTTAGATTCATGGAGTTATAAACACCTTTCTTCTAGGAGCAGTGTTTGTATATTCCAAAATGAAGGGAGGTATATGCTGTAATGAGAAATATCTGGCTCTAAAACAAAAACGGAGCTGTCTAACAGAATGGTTGTCAATGTGTGCATTTAACTAACAGAGTTAAACTGATATTTGTATGCAGCCATTCGGAAACCCTTTCGGTGGAGAATCTAAACACACAGATATTTTCAGCCAAATAAGCCATATCAGAAACTTCTGTGAGACTGCGTCTAAAACGCAGAAGAAATGTATTTTTCAAACTGCTCTGCTGTGCGTTCATTCATCTTAGTTAGAAACACCTTCCTTCTAGGGGTAGCATTTGGATATTCCAGAGTGAATGGGAGTGTACTCTGTAATGAGAAATATCTGGCTCTCAAACGAAAACTTAGCTACCTAACAGAATGGTTTTCAATGTGTCCATTCAAT
>NW_022447368.1:1477-2113 GCF_009761245.1 Sapajus apella | reverse complement strand
TCAAAAAAAGAAAAGAAAAAAAAAAAAAGAGAGAAGACTCTGATAGTCATCATTTAATAGTATTTCCTTGTTAATCATTTTATAGCCTGTGAAGTTCAAGTGTTTAACCTAAGTAAGAACATTAAGGTTAAATATTTTTTTTTTTGCCAAAAACTCAGGATTTAGCTGTTTTCATTAAACCAACAATATTAAATACCTTATTTATACAAATTTATACAAAGATAGTAGCCCTCATGCCAAATTTTGACACCTTATAATTTTTTTTTTTTTGGAGATGGAGTTTCACTCTTGTCGCCCAGGCTGGAGTGTAATGGCGGGATCTCAGCTCACAGCAGCCTCTGCCTCCCAGGTTCAGCCTATGATGGAAAGTAGGAGTCAGACATGCCCCATTATACCCTCATTGCATTGAAATTCAGGCACAGCTGACGAGCATTAATATCAACACAGATGTTAAGACTGATAGAACAGTCTGACAAGAACACGCTTTAAGTCTGATAAGAAACATTTACAAGCCGGGCGCGGTAGCTCAAGCCTGTAATCCCAGCACTGTGGGAGGCCGAGGCGGGTGGATCACGAGGTCAAGAGATCGAGACCATCCTGGTCAACACGGTGAAACCCCGTCTCTACTAAAAATAC
>NW_022447368.1:0-1377 GCF_009761245.1 Sapajus apella | reverse complement strand
CCTTAATCTCCACAACCTTTATCTCAACCCAGACACTCCCTTCTACTGATTCCAGGTCTTTAGATAAACCCTTTCAACCAATCGCCAATCAGAAAGTTTTTGAATCTACTTATAATCTGGAAGCCCTCACTTGAGCTGTCCGGCCTTTCTGGACTGAACCAATGTACATCTTACACGTATTGATGAATACCTATGCCTTCCTAAAACGGGTAAAACCAAGCTGTAGCCGGGTGACCTTGGGCATATGTTGTCAAGACCTGAGGCTGTGTCACAGGCATGTCCTTAACCGGCAAAATAAACTTCTGAATTGAGACCTGTCTCAGATACTTTTGATTTACAGATGTGAGAGGAAATTGTCTATTTAAGAAAAAACAGATTTCTCCCAAAAAGAAGCCTGGCACCTTCTCTGTTTTCTTAAAGGAATCCTAGGCTATTAGGAACTATTTATGTCCCTCACGCAGCAGAGGGTGGTAAGAGGAAGAAGTAAATGAATAAAACAGAACTCAGTGGATTAAGAAGAAAACAACCTTTTTCTCAAAAAACAAGATCCTAGGAGAGAAAAGTATGTCTATAAGCTTATATATATAATACACATATGCTTGCATATATATGCTTGTGTGTGTGTGTGTGTGTGTGTGTGTGTGTATCTTAGATAAAAGCTTTTAAGCTTTTAACCATTGAGCTCTTAAAAAAATCCTTGAAATCTCTTATTATCATATTTTTGCTGGGACAAACTGCTGATATTTTGGAAGTAACACAAATATCAAACTAGAAAGGACTTGGCTTAGAATCCAAACCCAGGCTGTCACCATGTAAACATCAAGAGGCAGAATCGGAGCTGCTGAACTACAGCCTGGGACAGCTGCTCCGGCTCTTTCAGTTTGGGGTTGGCTAGCAGAAGGTGGCCTTGTTATGTAAAGAAAGCTCTTTAGATAGTCAAATTTTTTCTTTCCTTCTTTTCTTTCCCAATTTTTTTTTCCCTGTTTCCTTTTTTTTCAGCTGCAGGGATTTCACCAATTCAGAGAACTTGTTCTCCATAATTTGGAACTTTCTTTTGGATTTGACCAAGTCAAGTAGAGCTGGTCAAACCCAATGGGAAAAAGATGGGAACAGCAACGAAAACAAAAACAGAAAGAAACAAATGAACAAAAATAAGCTCAGCAAAGCAAACACTTGCCCACTTCATATGATTGCTCAGCACTCTAATGGTAAGGAGAAATTGAGGCCAGCTGGCTGTTAATGTTAACTTTTAGTCATTAAAAAGAATTTCCGGCCGGGCGTGATGGCTCACGCTTGTAATCCCAGCACTTTGGGAGGCCGAGGCGGGTGGATCATGAGGTCAAGAGATCGAGACCATCCTGGTCAACATGGTGAAAC
>NW_022447367.1:0-2113 GCF_009761245.1 Sapajus apella | reverse complement strand
GTGTGGTGTGTATGTATTTGTGTGTGTCTCTGTGTGTGGTGTGTATGCGTATGAGAGTGTGTGTGTGCACACGCGTGTCTGAGGGACATCCGGAAACTCTCCAGGAGACTCTTCTTTTCTCTAAGAGAATCTTGGCAATGAGGTTTTTTTTTAAATTTAGAAAGCCCCCCATTTCTTTATTAAATAGGTGAAATATTGCCCTAGTAGAAAATACTGATAAGGAATCTTAAAATCTCTCTGATTCCACCATCTAGCAGTGCCTGGGCTAACACAGGGCATGCCCACCTCGAAGGCACTAGTGTGGCTAATGTGTGGGGACTTGGCTGGTGGGGAGAAGGAGTGAGGCTGGAAGACGGGTGTTGGGGCCAGATGGTTCTGTGTCATATGGAGAGACAGAAGCCACATGGAGAGAGAGCATGAACTTTGTCCTCAGGTTTGAGGTCAGAGCCTGATGCTGGCCACTCCTTAGCTCTGTGACCTTGGACAAATTACCTAACTTCTCTAAGTGTTCACTGGCTTATCTGAATGGGAATCAACATGTTTACCTTGTAGGACTGAATGAGAGCAGACCTATCTTGTGCCTGACATGTGGTAGAACCTATTCAATAGATATCGGTCCCTCCCTGGGGAGTTCGGATTTTCTCCTGTGAAGCTATATTTTAAGCAGCAGAGAGCAATGTTTATTTCTTATGACTGATGAGTTGACTCTTTTAAAACCATTTCCAGGATCATAGTGGCTAGTGGTGGTGCAGGTGTGAGGGAATGTGCACTCCTGTAGGCTGCTGGAGAGGGAGGAGTTTCACTGGTACAATCTTTTCTTGGAGAGTGATTAGGTATTGTCAAATAAATTTAGAGGAGCCCATTGGTTAGGACTGAGCTCCTGTGCTAGGATCAGACAGACCAAACCAATATGGAGTCACTTGTGCTGAAAGCTCCACCCCAACAAGCTGAAATTAAGTTGTTTATCTGACCTTCCCAGAAATCAGGACAGTGAGAGATAGTAGCCAGATTCCCAGACAAGCCAGTTCCAGCAGGCAGAATAAGGAAGTCTCCTCTGTTTTAACCCTATAAGGAGAGTAACTTTAAAATGACTTATCCATTTTTTGTTCACTGTGTCTCCTTTCCTCAGCCCTTTTCTGTCTATAAAGCCAACCTCCTCTGCTCAGCTGTTTTGAACACTCATTCCAAATGAGGGGTTGCCTGATTCACAAATTGCAAATAAAAAACAATGAAGATCTTTAAACTAGATTTGGTGTAATTTTATCTTTTTTTTTTTTTTTTTTTTTTTTGAGACAGTCTCACATTGTCACCCAGGCTGGAGTGCAGTGGCACGTTCTAGGCTCACTGCAAACTCTGCCTCCTGGGTTCAAGCAATTCTCATGCCTCAGCCTCCCAAGTAGCTGGGATTACAGGCTCACACCACGATGGCTGGCTAATTTTTGTATTTTTAGTAGAAATGGGGTTTTACCCTGTTGGCCAGGCTGGTCTCAAACTCCTGGCCTCAAGTAATTTGCCTGCCTTGGGCTCCCAAAGGGCTGGGATTATAGGCCTGAGCTTGTGCACCCAGCCTAATTTTGTCTTTTGAGAGTGTTATGCATAAAAACCTTTTTTTAAAAAATAAAAAAGTCTACCCTTTAGTTCAGCAATGCTACCGTAAATAACTTATCCAGTAGAGATGAGCAGTCCAGATGCACTTACAACGGTATTTATTCCAGTGTTGTTTCAATGTAAAAATGACAAATAAGATAAATGTCCAACAGTGGGGCACATGCATTCAGCTCTGACACAACCTCACCATGGAAACACAATCAGTCATAAATGTAAATGTACCAGTAACTAGTTGCATCATTATTAAAATAAAAAATGTAAAATATTATTGAGTGAAAATAGGTCACAAAAGAAAGGATGTACAGTATGATTTCATATTTTTCACATTGTATAAAACTTTTTTTCAAGGTTTCCAATGTCCTCATCTCTGGTTTAAGAGACACCCTCAATTCCTGAAACTAAAGAATGCCAGCTGCAGGGGACTTAGTCACTGGTAGTCAAAGATGTCACAAGCAATTCAGAAATTAGCCCCTCTGCCTGCAGCATTCAAGTTCCTCAGAAGGCA
>NW_022447366.1:0-2114 GCF_009761245.1 Sapajus apella | reverse complement strand
TGAGATTCCTGAATCGTATGGTAGTTTTATTTCTGATTTCTGGGGGATCCTCTATCCATTAGAGATGTACTCATTTTCATTCCCACCAAGACTGTACATCTTTTCCCCTTATTTTTATATCCTCATCAACACTTGTTAACCTTCATCTTATTAATAAAAGAAATTCTTACAAGCATGAGATGATAACTTATTGTGATTTTACTTGTGTTTCCCAGATAATTCGTGATGTTGAGCATGTTTTTATATGTCTGCTGGCCATTTATATCTTTCTTTGAAACATATATTCAGGTGTCTTACCCATTTTTGTTATTATTATTTTTATTTTTGCTATTGAATTATGTAAGTTCCTTACAGGTTTTGAACACTAACTTCTTAGCAGACGTATACTTTGTAAATATTTTTTCCAGTTCTGAAAGCTGACTCTTACTCTGTGAGTTGCATCCTTGTTGCATAAGCTTTGTGTTTGAGGTATTTTCATCTGTCTATTTTTGCTTTTACCTGTGCTCTTGTGGTCAAATCCAAAAAAAATCAGTGAATAGACCAGTGTTGTGGAGTTCCCCCTCTCTGTTTTCTTCTTGTAGTTTTGCAGTTTCGCATCTCACATTTAAGTTTTTAATTCATTTCAAGTCAATTTTTCTATATATTGTAAGATAAGGTTCCAATACTATTATCCTGCGTTTGCATATCTAATTCTCTCTATATCCTATATTTTTTTTTTTTTTTTTTTTGAGACAGAGTTTGGCTCTTGTTACCCAGGCTGGAGTGCAGTGGCGCGATCTCGGCTCACTGCAACCTCCGCCTCCTGGGTTCAGGCAATTCTCCTGCCTCAGCCTCCTGAGCAGCTGGGACTACAGGCATGCGCCACCATGCCCAGCTAATTTTTTGTATTTTTAGTAGAGACGGGGTTTCACCATGTTGACCAGGATGGTCTCGATCTCTTGACCTCGTGATCCACCTGCCTCGGCCTCCCACAGTGCTGGGATTACAGGCTTGAGCCACCGCGCCCAGCCTCTATATCCTATTTTAAATAAATTGTTCTTTCCCCATTGAGTGTTCTTAGCACTGTTATACTGGACCAAGCGTAGAAAGTTAGCACCAAGACAAAAGTATGCCAGATTGCAGGGTCATTTATTATGCCGGCGACCACAGAGGACTCACGCCTCTCCAACCTGTAGCATCGAAAGGAGTGTGCCAAGACTTTTTATACCTGAAAAACCACCTTGGGAATGGGAGTGAGGAGCGTGGATGGGGATGAAGGGCTTCAGACATTCTGAGGATTAGTGGATTCTGCAAATCACCCCCTGGGTGGAGATAAGGGCTCCGGATATTCCAAGGGCCCGGGAACTTTTGTCATTCCCTTTGTTACTTAAATGGTTTACAGAAGTCAAGATAAACATTTGTTTACACATTATCTGGGTAAGGTGGAAATCACAGACCTTAGTTACTTATTACAAGTCACGGGAGCCAAGATGGAGTGGGTTAGGACTGCTTGCCTGTCACATTAGGGCCACAGAGAGCAGTTACTGATAAGCAAAGTTGAAGCAGCTTTACATAGTGGGCATTTTTCAGAGCAAGCTAGCAGCTTTTTTTTTACAGAAGCCAAACACAGCTTTATCTTATAAAATGGTGTTGCTCAGGTTCTGGCTCTAGGTCAGCAAAATATCACAGCACTATTGTCAAAAATAAATTTACAGTCAATCGGTTGGTATATTTCTAGTTTTGTGTCTTGTTGCATTGGTAAGAGTGCATGCTTTTGTGTGGTATCATGTTGTTTTGATGACTGTAGCTTTTTAGAATATTTTGAGAGCAGGTAGTGTGATGTCTGACGTCGGCATTGTTCTTTAGCTCATGGTTGTGTTGCCTATTGTGATTTCATATACATTTATGATATTTTTCATTTGTGTGAAAAATGTCATTGGAATTTTGATAAAGATGGCATTGAATCTCAGGATCACTTTGAGTAGTATAGACATTTTAATAATTGATATTTCTTCCAATTCATGAATAGGAGAAATCTTTCCAATTATTGGTGCTTTCTTTTATTCGTATAAATTTCAATGTACAGATTTTTTACTTCTTTGGTTAAATCGAAACCTAAGTCTTAATTTTTAAAA
>NW_022447365.1:579-2114 GCF_009761245.1 Sapajus apella | reverse complement strand
ACCCACCCACACACACACACACACACACACACACACACACACACACACAAGCATCCCACACAACGTGTCGTGTCCAGACAAATACTTAGTAGTCTGAGGTGGGCTTTGAACCCATCCATGCTCCAAAGGAAGAGACAACTTTCCCGAATTCACACGTCCATTCTCCCACCTTCTAATCCAATGCTGGCTCCTCCTCAAGCCCACACGTTATTAAGTAGAACGAAATTCTTCATGGCTATCCAGTGAAAGCATGGTCGAGGCTGCGCCGATTCAAATCGACCGCCCAGTCTAACGGAGAACATGCTTGGATATGAAATATGATTCATTCGATGAGACATGTCTCATGATGACAAGGAGCACACCCCAAGGGTGAAGCTCTGCTCCGTAGCAAGCCTACCTGTGTGTCTGGACACCTCCCAAAGTGATTCACACCCTCATTGCACCCTCACAGGCAGACAAGTGGACTCCAAAGGACTCATGTGTCTCCCATGCTGTCTGAAAATGACTCCAATGTCTCCTGGGGACCAAAAGTAACAAGAAAATAGCTTTTCATTGGGAGAAGCACACAGCTTTTTGAAAATACACTGCTGAAACGGTCCCTGCTTTAAGTGCTTTTGCACTTAAAGAAGTGACCGTTTTAGCTGTGTATTCTGAAAAACTGGTCTAGCACTTAAAGCTCGGACAGCTTTAGCTGTGTATTTTCAAAAAGTGATATCTCTGTGCCATAGCTAATGAAGTCAAAATGAGGGATCTGTGTCCACTTTAGTTGAGCATTCTTTTGGTCAAGAAGGATTCCGTTCTGTTGGAATTCTTTAGAACGGATTCTCCTTTTTGTCAATCCACTGTCAATTTTCTCTGCTAATTTCTAGGAGAAGTAACAGAGTTCATCCAAAAGCATAGGTGTATGAAAGTCCAGATTGACAAGTAGACTCCACAACCCAGGCACCGAGCTGGAAAAGGGATTGTTTCCCAGTGGGCCTTAAGGCCCACAGCAATCCCTGTGCAGAAATCGAGAAACAGAGACAGAAAGTCACCTGCCTAAGGCTTGTCACTTGAAAGTGAGTGGCTGACTGACTGGCACAGGGCTGGAAATCAAATCAAATCTTTGGACCGCTAATTGCACAGGGTGCACTGCCTCCCCCAGGCCCCATGTGACAGTTCAATATCTTCACAAGAGCTTTAACGGATTGAACTCAACATCAAAAGACATTAGATTCCATCGGCACCGTCTTTGGTCCCTTGTCTCTAATGAAAATTTGCCCGGTTCCAATTTGAACATTGGGTCTAACACGAGATATCTTGCCTTTCTACCTGAAACTCGTGAAAAGGCTTGATTCACTTAGGAGCTCCTGCTACAAAGTAAGAGTCAAGAGCCCTCCTGAGCAAAGCTCAGCAGGCCTCAGTCGTACACGGGAAATGAGCTGGTTTCCATCACCACGCTCTCGGCAATCATCAACATCAATGTCTTCAAACCTACATGTATTGCGTTTTCAGGAGGGCTGGGGGTTATCCAAGGTTCTGAGTAACATGCTACC